>NW_025335641.1:13995034-14280983 GCF_004798865.1 Varanus komodoensis | reverse complement strand
ATGCCTGCTTTTAATTCCAAAGAGAAAGCTATCAATTATTAGAATTAGTATCACCATTAGTATTTTTTATTAGCATTAAATGCTATTAATTGCACAATTAGCCAGATCTCTCTGGGAAGTAGAAAAGACAAAACTCTAAACTGTAAAATAAGAGCATATAATAGAAAACCATCGTATGCTTTGATTTACACGCTGTGAATTCAGAGGGAAGGCAAGTAAATGAAGCAGCCAGTTGGAGAGTTTTGCCCCAGAGACTTCTGACTTCTAGCCCAGGACTCAAATAATTGCTCCACTACCTGGATAAAGTGTAAAGTTACTTTTTAAGGCAAAGTATTTCCAGGTCCTCAGCTCTACCCTTCTATGTACTTGATAAATCTGAACGTATGGTGAGCTTACTTGCAACGCAAGATTTTTGCCATTTTGGTAGAGCAAAGAAAGCTATCTGAAGATGTGCTTTAAGGCAATGGCAAGACTTACAAAAATCCCTATAGTAAGATTTGTTTCTGCAGCTACTTTAATTAGATGCATTTTTACTCACTAATCAGGTCTTATATACAGCAATTCAAGGCAGGAGTATGAAAAACTGCTTTACTAAACAAGTCTGTGTTTGATTATTTTGGATTCAAATGATCATGCATCACCAAAACCTTCAGATCTTTAAGGCAACTGAAGAATGTGCAAGAAGCTATGTTTTGGTGATCATTCACTATTAAACTGGCTTTTCCTTCTTGCAACAGAGCCTGAATAGCTTCAGAAGATTGATGTAACACATCACATTAATGTGTACAGTATCAGAGACTCTTGAAGTGAAGGACGGGTTGTAAGTTCACTGATGGACCAAATAAATAAGTTCACATGATACGTTACCAGAATTTAGGAAACTGTGGCCACATGAGCACTGGAGCCTAAACAAACAAACAAACAAGCTATGGAAGTAATGTTAATTGCATCATGAATGACCCTTGGATCAATATTATGAAGAGTGACACATAAAGATCATCGAGCAATGAATCAATCAGTCAATCAATCAACAGTGTAATGATTCTAATTTATAGAGCAATCTGCGGGAGACAATGGTGATGCTGGTTTTCAGGATGGCACTTAGGAACCAAACGAGGGCTTTTTCACATTGTATTTCTAGTGACTTGTAAATACCGAGTCTGTTTCTAAAGCAGAAAGTGACCCTCTTTTTTCCCCCTCAAAGTCACAGCCATGCCAGAGATCTGGGAGTGGCTTAATCAGCTTTCCCAGATGTACTAAGTTGCCATGAATCTTTTATGTGAAGTTTGCAGAGCACTGACGCAGAAAGATGGGCTAGTAAGCCCAATGGATGCCACAAGAAAGGTTTATTAACAAGGATGATTTCGAAGAAGTCTCAATGCTTTTAATGCAAGTGTTCTTCCTCAGGGGCAGCTACTCAATGTCTCAATTAACAAAATAATACTCAGATTCAATCTCCTTTAGATTAATAACTTATTCAACAGTTGTGCATTTGTAAGAAAACCCTTTCATTCAGAGTTACTGACACTAAAGAGATGGCTGTCTCAGCGATACAGTCAGGAATCCCCCACACTTTCTGTTTCCACCTTCACATTGTTCCATCAAAGGCAGTCCAGCAGCTGTCTTTTAATCCACATTTGGAAGTGACTCCGTGTGGGTAAACAATGAATGAATCAACATGTGCAGAAGATTTTGTTCCACTTCTTTTTAGGTTAAGTAGAAGGGTTTGTTTTTGTTTTGGTAACAGTTTTGATAATAATTTAGTGGCTGTTAAGTTGGGTTTGAAAGTGTATTTGGAGTTAATTTAGCAGAGAATCTATTTCTTTATATGTTGTCCATTATACCATTCTGTTTCTGACCTTCCCTGCCTCTCCTACTTTTGCAGTACATTCCTATATATCTACTCAGAAGTAAGTTGCACTAAATCAAATTAGGCATACATGTGGGTATCGAATTATCAAATTTGGAACCAGTTTTTGAAACACTACTATATCTGCCTGCTTTGATTTGTAGCCTTCTTGTTTCATGATGAATCAGCTGGTAGTACTAAGACTGAAGCTGTGTATTAGATAGATGTGGTTTACGTCAAATGCTAAAGTAATTGAAAATTAATGTAAGTAGAAGAATGAGTAAAAAATGCCTACAAGCTAACAGAGAAAATTATGCCTACATTTGTTGAAATTAAAGGGTTTAAATGAATTTGACTATATTATGTGTGTGGTAGCTGGCTGAATTACTCCCAACACAAAAATGTGACCTGGGAATTGGTCTCTAAGGGATATCACTAGGGTTGGATCTGTAATTAAATGTGGGGCAAAACAAATGATCTGTCCTCATCAGATCATTAGGTGAATAGTTTTTAGTTCTCATACTGAGCAACTTTCTTTGTAAATGAGTACTAAGGGAATATTGCTTGTTCCTCACTAATACTGTTGAGATTTATCCAGCTGATTGATTGAAAGCAGAGACAGAAATAACGAGGTGAAAAGCAGGCATGTGAGTAAAACTAGGGGCAATGGAATCTATGAAGGTTGCCTGCATGCATGCAGATACTAATGGCCTGGCAACAAGCCTGCAGACATATTGAGTAAGGCCAAGTTGTCCTTGTCTAGTGGTGCATTTATCAGTCTTCTCAGGAACATACCTTTGCAGGTGAGTAGGGAGGCCTTCCTATGTCACCTTCTCCACAACTGCATAAGGATGGGACATGTAAAATTGGGTGATCCCTATGCATCCCACAGCCATGAACAACACGTCTCAGGAACTGCTGGACACCACAGAGATGCCTTAGGGTGTTCACCAAGTCTGTGTTCCCCCCTTCACGTGGCTACCAACAAATGTGGCAGAGTCAACCAAACATGATAGATTCCTAACATGTCTCTCCCTTTCACAGTAGGAGAAAAAAGTGTCCCCTCAGACTATCCTTCTTGGCCCAAAGATGACTAGCATCCTCTACACTGAAGAACAAGGAAGGTAGGTGGGTGAGAACCAGGAGCAGCAAGAGATCTGAAGTGAGACATTTGGATTATATAGCCCTAGAAACCCCAGACATCAGCATTGCATCCAAGCAGAGGCATGACAGTACCTGGAACATCCCACCTCCCTCTGGCTCTACCCGCGAAACTTCTCCCTGCACTGAGCATTCACCCACCATAGAAGTACGTTCTTGTATAGGAATACTGTCATATTGTTGCTGTTGTTGCTAGTTGCAAAGTCGTGTCCAACCCATCACGACCCCATGGACAACATTCCTCCAGGCCTTCCTGTCCTCCACTATCCCTCACTCAAGCTCACACCGACTGCTTCAGTGACTCCATCCAGCCACCTCATCCTCTGCCGTCCCCGTCTTCTTTTGCCATCTGTTGTTCCCAGCATTAGACTTTTCTCCAGGGAGTCCTTCCTTCTCATTGGGTGGCCAAATCATTTGAGTTTCATCTTCAGTATCTGGCCTTCTAAAGAGCAGTCAGGGTTGATCTCCTCTAAGACTCACTGCTTTGATCTCCTTGCAGTCCAAGGGACTCACAGGAGTCTCCTCCAGCAGGTGTCATACTACATTAAATTAAAATACATGTAGATGTAGTCATAGGCAATGCCCTCTCTCCCTCTCTGCAAACATGTGCAAATCCATCAGGCAACCCAGTTCTGTCCCTCTCAACCACTAAATCTTTTTCATTTTCACATTCATCTGTTGCCATGAGATTGGCTTCTGACTTGGTAAGCACCATTACAAACTCGCTGTATTTTCTTGCTTCAAACAACATTCCCTTCATACATGCCAATTTACAAAGATGAGGCTCAACAGGGCAACAATCAAATGATCTATTAAGTATACTTCCCTTTGTTAAACAGCTATGTTAATGTGGTCAATGTATCCCAACAGAAATGTGTATACTGGAACACTTTGGAATGATTGAGAAATTTAATGTGTTTGCAGTGTCCCTCCCCACTGAGTATACAGAATCACACCTTCTGGAGTAGCATTTGCAGTTGGAAATCCATACATTTATGAGTTAGCCATGCTTCCCCATATGGAGACAGCCACAACCACTTTAGAAAGTGTGCACATGCAGAAATGTGCGAGGAAAAATTGCATTTCAAATATGTGCAATATCATCTGATTGACAAGTGGGAAGGAAAAATGAGAACCTGAATGAAATCAAGCATAGCACATTACCATATCTCTAGTAGGAACAAGGCAATTTGTCTATGTGTTATGGGTGGAATCAGCCCTTGGGACTATCTTTTCATTATAGTTAAGTTGTCTTATGGCAACCCTATGAATGAAAGCTATTCATCATGTCCTGCCATGAGCGCCCTCATGGTGTTTGCACATACAAAAAGACATGGAAACATGCTTCTTTGTCCACTAAAGGAAGACAGAAATTACAATGTCTTAATAAAAGACCAGTGAGGTAAATTATCTGGTAGTGAAGTTTGTGTCCAGGATGCATTTAAGCACTACATCTTCAAACTATGGCACAAGGAGTAGATCAGACTGTAAGGTTGTAGGATGAAGTATACAACGTAAAACTGCAGTTGGGTGATTACATTTTAAATGTGATTCTACTTTTTTTAAAGAAATGTCCCACAAATGGAAAACGAGAAAAGCTAGCACATACATCTCCCTCCAGTGCTCGTTTTTAGGGATATGCATTGGAGTAGGACCAACCAGAATTCAGGGGGTAGAATCTTGAAAATCCATCAGACTTTTGTCCCCCACCCATTAGATTCTTCACACAGCCCTAGTTTCCAAGTGGCACAATCTAGTCTACAACTTCACAATTCTACTGCATGGTGCTCTTACGAGTAGAGGCATAGCCCATGCCTGTATTTTCTGGAACTGTAGTATTTCTTGGAAGTTCATCATTTATTGATAAGAACAATAGTAACAGTGGACAAATTGTCTGCCACAACTGATCTTCCAGAGTAATTTTTCAGAGTCATTTCCAGCTTATTCATAGTGGACTATTGGATGTTCTGAAATTCTCTGTGATGTGCAAGAATTAGATAATAAAAGGCACAAGGAATTTAAAGGATTGTCCATGGATAATAAGCTTCAAAGATCACTGTAATAAGTTGTCTATAACAGAAATATCTGGCCAGCTTCAAAAGAAACAATTGCAGATAATTAGATGAAAAGACCTTTGATAAATATGCTTTTCACTTTCATAGGTTTGTGAAAGAATTTTTAAATATCAAAGTAGAACAACTACAATAGCAGGGGCATTCTATGTGATTTCTCCATCAGGTCCATCTCTAGTAGTAAATGTACCTTCATGTAGCATTTATCATTGAATTTTTATTATCTTCCAAACTTTAAGCATTTCTGACAAAACAAAGCTATCTAGACATTTCTAAAATCTAATATCTAGACATTTGTAACAGCCCAGATAGATGTAGCTGTGGGGTGGTATAGAAATAATTAAATAAGTCATAGTAATAGTAACTTATTTAATTTTTTTAGAAAATAATTGAAACTCTGCTTTGTTCAACATTTGGAAAACGTAACCAGTCATAAAATAGTAGCAATTAATATTTTAACTTGCTGAAATGAAACCATGTTTAATTTAAATATAATTCTTAAAGATGTCCTATTTATCCCCCTTTCTGTTTCTTTTTATGTGCAGAATATGCTAGGCTGATTCATTAGAAATGAAATCTCTCACAGATGAATATTTTATAACTCTTAAAATATTTGAACTAAAATAGGTAAGTTTATTGGAGCAATCTAACAAATGTTGGCTGCGATTCCTCTATTGTATTACATACCATTCTCTTGAGGTAAAAATAAAAATAAATAAACGCATTGACAAAGTTTCATGTTGATAGCTTCTTTTGAGCATACAAAGGCAAACTTTTTTTTGTTAAGTCTTCATCAGTTCTCCCTCGGTGAAGAACACCATTATTTGGAATGCATCTCTGAACACAAACCGGTGCGTTGAAAATTAATGGACACTCTGCCCTGAGTTCTGTGTTCATCGTTAGCCTTCAAACAATCTGCTGTGTTTGTGTCATCAACAGGCTGGAACTGAATGTCTGCGTGTGCAACAGAATCATGTGAAGACACTTTATCTAGACACTATTTTTAAAATTGCAGATAGGGATTTCATATTTGAACAGAGATGGACAAGTCTGTTAGTTTCACTTTCTTTCATATTTTTAACCTAAGTTCATTCTTTCCAAAGCATGAAGAATTTGCAAACTTTGGAAAATTCTTTAGAAAATGAACTGAAATGAAATTCTCAGCCATTCATGCCAGTCAAGGAAGCCCTTTGAGCTTTGGTTGCAAAAGGATTTTTGTTGTGACAGTTTCTGTTTTATTTATCAGCCTTTCTGGAAAATAGTCAATATTGGGGATTTACTGGTTTGTGCAGGATGCTTAACTGTGTCTTTCTAAACCCTTTCCCATTCGTAAAAGCTCCTGTGCCAATCTGCTATTTGCCCCACAGGTGATAAGACATGAATAGTTTTCATATCTTTCCCTTTAATCCCATGGAACAAATAACAGCTCATTTGGGGTAGGAGGCATATTTATACAGGGGAAGCACATAGAAGTAAAGGACTCTAGTGCACCTGCAGCTGGAGTATTCTGGGCCCCTCATTACAAGAGGGATATAGCAAGGTTGGAATCAGTGCAGCGAAGTGCCACTAGGATGGTGGCTGCTTTGCAGGGAAAGCCATATGAGGAGACATGGAAGGAACTGGGTCTTTTCAGCCTTGAGAGAAGACTCAGAGGGGACCTGTTAGAGACAAACAGGTATGTGAGGGGGTGTCATGCAGAGGTGGGTCATGACCTTTCCCCCTCTGTGGTAGAGGGCAGGACATGTTCCAATGGAGCAAAGCTCAGGGAGCCAAGATTCAAGGTGGATGCCAGGAAGCGCTTCCTGATGGCTAGGACCCCTTGGGCATGGAATGGGCTTCCATGGAAGGTGGTTGAAGCCCCATCAGTGAGGGTGTTCAAGGATAGGTGGGACATGCACATGGAGGGCAAGTCATGAGTGGAGCCAGGGGTCAGACTAGATGGCCTGGGAGACCCCTTCTGACTCACTTTGTTTCTATGACTAAGTGAGTCTTTCAGAGCATCTGGTTCTTCCAAGCATTTCTGTGGAACTCCTAACTCAGAAAACAAAAAAGGTAGGATAACCTAATCACAGTTCTCCTCCATCATTACTGTTTTGGTTCCAAACAAGCTTTACTATTTTAGGCAGATACTTATTTGCAAGAGTTTCAGTCCCACAATACCAACTACTTTCTGTGACCTATCAGGAACTCAGAAAAGGCTTAGGAGATGCCTGCTATTGTAATGTTTGTGCTACAACAGGAAGCAAGAAGGATGGTTGGAGAAGAAGGAAGCTGGTTTCTACCTGGGAGGCATTATGCTTGTCCTTACCATCCTTCAGACAAGCAGAGGTCTAGTACCTTCACAGAGAAAGCAAAGGCACACTTTTAGGAACTTTTCCCCATGTACCTTAAAAAACAAAGCAAAACACCTCACATCACTTTTATCTCCTTCACCAAGGAGACAAAGTACTCTGCTATTTATGCACAGAGAGCCCAATCTTGCTCCCATTACTCAAGCAATACCCTAATTGATTAGTAACAAATTTCTAATCAGCAGGAGACAAGAAATCAATGCAAGTATTTCTTAGGTTAGGAATGTCAGGTTCAGACTTAAGAGTAGGTGATTCCTGATGGGAAACAAAGCTATCAATTAATTTTGTTTGGAAGATTCACACATCTTAGCCCTTTCCCAATGAATTAAAAGACACCCTTTGCAGATGTTTCTGTGTTACTCACCCATTACCTCATGCTGCTAAAGTGCACTAGAATGTGGCATTTTTGTTGTCATTTCACCTGACTAAACCGTTTATTTACTTTTTCTATCCCCCAATTATAGCCAACATAGGAATAATATTTTTACATTTCTCAGTAATACAAATGGACACATTCTAGAAATAATTTCAGGTTTTCAGGGTTTTAACAAAATATTGTCCCTCTCTGATATAATGTGGCACACTTTCATTCCATGCAATGCTGATTGCTGTGTTTTAAAACTAATTAGTAATAACAGAAATAAACACAGCACCAAAACAATCTGGCAAGTTGAAATACTTTGGAAACAGAGTTTAGAGGTGGGTTTGAATTTAGCTTGGTTCATTTTTAGTAAGAACTTCCTAGAATGCACATATTTCTCCATAGGTAGGATGGAAATAATTCAAGATATCTTTTTTTTTAAATGAAGATAGGAAAAAGGAAAACTGGCAAAAGTAAGATTTCCACTTCTTTTGTTTCCTCCTTGATTGACTCTTTCTCTTTAAGAGCTACATGGGTGCTGGTCGACCACAGGCTAAACATGAGCCAGAATTGTGATGCGGTGGTCAAGAGGATGAACGTGACCCTTGGATACATAGTCAGAAGCGTGGCTTCTACACCGAGAAGCCACATTCTACATATACTGCCACTGTATAGGACTCTGGTGTGCCCGCAGCTGGAGTACCGTGTTCAGTCCTGGGCCCCTCATTGCAAGAGGGATACAGCAAGGTTGGAAGCAGTGCAGCGAAGGGCCACTAGGCTGGTGGCTGGTTTGCAGGGTAAAATGTTAGAGGAGAGCCTTGTGAATACCCTGCACCAACAGAAGATAAATAAGTGGGTCCTAGACAAAAACTAAGCCAGATCTGCTCCTGGAAGCCGAAATAATGAAACTGAGTGCAGTCCTAAGGGACAACTGTATACTAGATAGAGGCCTCCATTCTTAAACCCTCCATCTAGCCAAAGCCTGCCAGCTAGGAGGAACAGCAGAGATTTTTATACCCTTTCTGCAGTATTTTCAGCAAGATGGGGCTCTGAGTCCATCTCCTTTGCCTCTCTGGCTGGAAGCAAGGACAGAAAGGGAGAGGCATGTTGATCTCCTCTCCTCTCCTTGAGTCTCTCCCCTTCCTTGGGCATAATTATTTATTAAATGTATATTCCACTTTATTTGCCCAAGGGCTTTCTAAGCAGATTACATATTTCCTTCTTCCCTGCTCATCATGGCCTTATTTAAAAAATCCGAGATGGAGATTTTTACACTGGCTAGAAGGGGTGATAGGGAACAACTCCCGACTTGGGAATACTGAATTTTGTCTAAGGTCTCAGGTTTTGGGAATGCATTTGGGAGGATGTATTTGGGCTGCTAAAGGCAAGGCTCTGATTCCATTGATCTATGCAGACTTTTACTGAGTTCGATGCAGATGGTCATTGGATGCTACAGTCCAATGTCTGCCATGTCTTTGTTGGTGCTCCTCAATCATGCCCAGAAGGGCTCTCCCAGCCATGTGAGTAGGTGAGGGAGGGGAAGCAACATGGCTTATATCTTTTGGGAATCAAGTAATTTTCCATCAGGATATTTTGCAGATTCGAGGGAGCTATACAGAGAGGAATGCATGCATTGCTACTTAGTTAGCAATTGTGTTTGGCCTATCTTCAGTGGTGCCTTCCAGAAGTATTTCCTGGCAGGTTGGGGGTGAAGAGGTTAAACCAAGGATTACCCCCTCCTTGTGGCAGGTAGGTACGGACATCATTCAGTTTGGAAGAGTCCTGGTACACATCCATGAGCACCTTCATGGTGATTGGCAATTCCAGAGACATCAAGCTCAGGATTTTGTAGCCTCATATGAGGATATGGACTGCCTTTGATGTTGAAGTGCATCACCTATTTGGAGTTTTGCAGCACAGGGAGGGGGTGACTTGAAAAGGACAGGATGGCATCAAGCAGCAGGGTGGCAAATGGTTAGAAGGCACTCGATGGCTCACCTGATCATATTACAGGGTAGTCACCTGCAAGAGTACCAGCCCATACCATCCCCAACCACTGCAGATTATTATTATTATTATTATTATTATTATTATTATTATTATTATTATTAACATTTCTATGCCGCCCCTTGCCAAAGCCTCGGGGCGGCTTACAACTGATCTACTCAGATAAATGAGGACAACGTTTGTATCCAAATACAGTGTGGCTGTCTTTGTTCATCTGCTTTCACGTGCAATTACTTTAAACATGGCAATCGGTTTTGTGGCAATTCTTTTCTTCAGATAAAATGGGAACAGGTTTTGAAAGGAATATTACACAGGAGATAAACCATCCCATTAGACAAGCCAAGTTGCCATAAGGCACTCCTAAGCATGTTCTTAAAAGTCAGAAATGGGAAGTTAGAAGGGGCTGCAAGGCACAGGAGAATTTGCACTGCAAAAGATGTTCAGGCGATGAAGGAACTCAGGAAGGTAGCGATGTTTGTAAGTCCCTAGAGGAAGCTTGTTGGGAAGTTACATCCTCTGGATTTGCACGAGAATCTGGAGTGCTTTGATACTTTAGACTCTAGGTAATAGCTGTAGGGCTGCTGAGCCAGGAAAACTAAAGCACAGTGGATGTCTTAAGAGTTGCATAATTTTCTCAATGTTTTTGAACTTGTTAAATTAAGCAGTTGCATTACTCTATCTAAACAAGGTGCGTCTTGTTTCATCAGCAAACTGCATGGGCCACAGTATATCTGTTTGATCCACTGCAGTATGTCATATAGATTTACCTTTTTCAGGACTACTAGATTTGGAAGCAGTTTACCTTTGTTTAAAAATGGAAATGCTAATATGAATAATAAAAATTAGGAAAAATGTAAATCAGGAAAGCTGAGAACCGTAGTAGAAAATATTTCAAAGGCACCACCAGGTTGGTTATGCCAGCACCTTGTTCTATCTTCTCTTCTCCCTTTGTCACAACAGTAATTAAAAAGAGAGGAGGAAAGTTTCAAATATAAGTAGGCCATATATCTAAGTAGATCATATATGCACATCCAGATGAAATTGACAGATATCCAATGTATCAAATGCAGCAAGATCATTAAACAACATGTAGTAAATGTTTATCCTTCCAGGCTTCAGATGCATATGAGTTCCTTTACAACTATGGTGTCTTGCCATGTCCACTTTCACTGCCCATCTGTTAACGATCACATTACAGGATTGTGATTTTAACATCTACGAGCACCCACATTTATTACAGAATGTACTTTCAGTTTTATGGGAACCGTGGAAGAACCAGTCACCGAGAGCAGCAGCTTTAACATCTGATTCTTGCTCAACATAATGTCTAGCCTAGAAAAAGAGCAGAGCAGGCTGATCAGCCTTGCCTAACCCCATCCCTTTAAGATCTTTTGGACTAGAGCTCTCAGCATCCTGACAGTTGCCATGCTGTCTGAGACTGGGAACTGAAGCCTGGAGCAGGAGGAGGAGACCGGGTGGAAGAAGGCTGCTCTTGGTCAATGTGTGAAGCAGTACGGGGGAAGACAGGAGCAGTCCACTCCCAGGTCCAGAAATGATGGAGAAGATGCTGTTCCAAACTACAACTGATTCCAAAATGAGCCTCTTTGATCTAAAACTCCAAAAGAACCCCTGATGGCTCTGTAAACACTCACTTTTCCTTTGATTTATTCATAGCTGCAAATTTGGCCTCAGCCTTTGAGAAAATCTATACAGCAACAACCAGGGCAACAAGGTTGTTGAGACTGGCCTTCAAGAATGCTCAGCAAAGCAGCTTCCATTACAGTGGCTAACCGAGCTGTCAGAAAAACCTGTAGTAGATTATTAGAAAGAAATATGAGAAATTTTAGTTCTGTTGATGGTTTTCCTAGTTTGCATCTTGCAGACCAAGTACTGACTCAGGCAGAATCTACATGTATTTGCATATTTACATTGTGAATTCTGGATCCCAATAAATGTCAACATATAGGCATTCAAAAAATGTTAATGAAAAACGAGTGCTTTTGAAAAATGTCAATAAGCATGCTTTAATCAATTGGTGAAAAATCTTCCCAAGATGTGCACAGCTGAGGCAGACATTTGGGAAATGATGCACATACATTCTTGTGTGAAAAGAACAAAACAAAGCTCACAATCTGGTATCAACTCAAGGTGGAAAGAACTTTGACATGGTATTCAGAGAAAGTTGGCAAGCTCACGATTTGCTGATTCATACTTCCTTATGTAGGAGGAAACTTGTGTTCCCTTAGTCTAATTGAGAATTGTAAAAGAGGATTCCATTTTCCTCCCTTTCCTGGGAATCCTGCTATTCTGGTTAGCAGACTGGGATGGGCCTACCACACAATTTTCACTGTCTCAACAGAGCTGCTCAAATGATTTTTTTCCTTTCCAAATGCAATGCTGCTCCGCTCCTTCAGCACTATCCTCCTCCTTTAACAAATATTTTTGATGCCCCCACCCAATCCAACCCTCTCTCTAAGAATATATTCATTCCAAATTCCTCACCAGTCAACTAACTTCTTGGTAACTTCCTTCCAGCTGCATGTTTTAGGAGCCAAGAGGCCTTGCTGATTCAGAAAAGGACCTCTGTATTTTAGGATCACATTCAGGAGTTACCTAAGGTGATTTAGCTAGCTGGTGGTGGATGGGTTTTGAAGACCAAAGGATCAACAACCAAAAACATCTCCAGGTTGTCCTAAAACTGGAAATACCCATGGTTCCACAGTGATTTTACCATCAGGAAAGGGAACCAGGATTCTCTGAGCCTAAATTTCAGCCGGAATAACCCCCATTAGTAGTATCCTATGGGTCAGGATACTTGGATCTCTGCCTCTGAAACCCTGTATGCACCTGGTAATACTCCGTCTTACAGTATATTGACTACTGTAGCTTCGTACTGGGCCACCACAGCTCTTTTCATATTTGATTCCTGCATTTATGGCTGCTGCAAAGCTTATAAGTCTTTCCTACAAATATAAAATCAACAAGTTGGGCAATTGGGATAGTTCATTCTTTTTGCTCCTGCGAGTTAATTTATCTCCCTAAATTTTTAGTGTTGCAGTGCATGCCAAGCTCCTTTAAACCCGATTTAGCTGATATATTCTTTTGATTTCTTCAGGGAGTAGATAGCTCAGATTTATAGCACTCCACATAAAGCATCATTTCTAAAATTGCTACCTATCACTTTCGATGATTGTCCCAGTGTTCTTGTGATCTGCATATACAGTGTTGTGCTGCTATCTTCCCCTTGCGAATTTGCCTGAAATTTGTGCCTCTGAAAGGTAATTGAGAACTCTCTTGACTGTTGTACAAAAGCTGAGTACACACTCCTCTGAGGTCTAACAAGTTCCTCATCTGACAATGAAGCTGAATCAAAATAAATTAATGCTTAAAGGAGTTTTGCAGATTAACTGGAGATTGCTCATTTTAAGGATTTTTTAAAAAAAAGATATAAATGACATAATTTGAAGTGATTTCGTTTTCTGCTCTCAAAGTCAATGAAACGTTGGACTCTCTTGACAGCACTTAACGGAATATCTTTTTCAGTAAGTGGCTCCCTTGCCACTCTGAGACACTGTATGAAATACTGTAAAAAGAAGAGCAAGCTTCAAGGACTGTGGGTTACATTTTATTGCTTGGGCAATTGTTTAATGGGTAAAACTTCTAAAACAAGCTGTGACCCATGGCATACAGAGGAAGTCTAGGAAATGTCCTCCAGCTGGGAGGCCAGGCAGACCTGAAGACCATCTTGGGTTTCTTTCCAGGACAAGCATTAAGACTTGGCTGACAAAACACACATCCGTTCCAGCCTAAATCTTTGTGTAAATGGTCTCACAAAATTATCTACCTTATACAGAGAAATTATGGGCAGAGAAATTGTGTTTGTGTTGGGGGGGGGCTAATTTATTTTTTCAGGGGAAGAAAAAATTCTAAATTTTCTTATGGGGGGTGGACATGCCTTTGGCAGAGGTTGTAATACAAGATCTTTTCTCATAAGGGTTTTTTTGTTTTGTTTTTTTGGTGCTACAGCAGCATCAAGTGTGTTAGCAAGTTGGTATCCATTTTGCTGTAAAAGTTTGGCTATAGGTAGCATAGAAATGTAATAAATGATAAATAAATAAAACGTTTGCATCCACCACAACAAAAGTGAGATGGGGCATTGCTGTATCCAACTCAGGGAAGAGATGGAGCTAGTTGTAACCAAAATCCACCCTTCAATTTCCTAGAAACCTCCTCCCATGAAGGAGATTTCCAGGACTCTGCCTCATTCTTCTACTGTTTTAGAATTCATTTTTGTGACGTCTCTGGGCCAAACTAATCCCTGCGAAGAGATTGAGAGTGCTGTGTTTATAATGTTTTCTGCTATACTTCTCTGCATTTCTCTGCAGCCTGCCAGCCTGTGCTTCCTGATCTGAAATAGCCCCATGGGAGGAATTATATCTTTAATTAGAGCATGGGAAGCTGAGGAGGCAGCAGGCTACGAGAGAGATGACTGTACAAAGGAATAGAACACTTGCATGCTCTCCTCAGTTAAGACCCAAACCCAAATCAAGAGAATTTCTCTGGGAGTTCCTCACTATTGAATTTCTTTTCAAAAACAATTTATTTTCCACCAAATGTAGAAAGAAAGAAGGAGTGAAAAATTGTGGGACAAATGTCAGCACTGCACACCTGTCCAGTGCCACCCTTATCTTAGCTGCTTAATAATGGAGTATGTAGAAAGTCATTTTGACAATCTCTTAGATGCTCTTCTCAAGAATGTGATGACTGATGACAGCAAAACTAAAACGTACAGGATTTAAAGCCGTTAAAAACAATTATCTATGCAACTACCACCACCCCATAAAACAACCAGAACAAGTCAGTTCATGCATGAATGGTTCATATAAAGTTTAGAAGAAAGAAATCAAATTCATGGAAGCTTGAGGTTTTACACTGGATTTTGTTTCTATTGCTGTTACTATGTTATCTCTCTCTTCCACCATTCTTTTAAGGGTAAGACCAAAATTTGCATTTGCAAATATTCAGAATCCAGTGAATTTTCCAAATTCATATTCCTGTTTGGATGGGAAGTTTCAAAATAAAGTTCAAATTAACCTTTTGGATTATGGAACGTCAAACTCAAATGCTCTGAAGCTCTGTGGCACTTCTTGGTTCATTTTTGCTCTGGCAGCTTTCACTGAAATCTCATCCACTGCCAAAGCTGAAGTACTAAAGAGTAAATACCATTGCGTGCTATTTACCAGAAATAATGTGCAGAGTTTCCTTGGCAGGTGAGTCAATGTAGAAACAGTTCCCTGAAGAAAAGAAGTTTTAGAAGCACTCTGACCCATCATTGTTCATGAGTTATTAATACTTACCAGTACTTACCATAGCATGTTGTTGTTGTTGTTAGTCATGAAGTCATGTCCGACCCATCGCGACCCCATGGACAACATTCCTCCAGGCCTTCCTGTCCTCCACCATCCCCAGGAGTCCACTTAATCTCACACCAACTGCTTCAGTGACTCCATCTAGCCACCTCATCCTCTGCTGTCCCCTTCTTCTTTTGCCATCTATTGTTCCCAGCATTAGGCTCTTATCCAGAGAGTCCTTCCTTCTCATTAGGTGGCCAAAGTATTTGAGATTCATCTTCAGTATCTGGCCTTCTAAAGAGCAGTCAGGGTTGATCTCCTCTAGGACTGACTGGTTCAATCGCCTTGCGGTCCAAGGGACTCACAGGAGTCTCCTCCAGCACCATAATTCAAAAGCCTCAATCCTTTTGCACTCAGCCTTCCTTATGGTCCACCTTTCACAGCCATACATTGCAACTGGGAAAACCATAGCCTTGACTTTACACACTTTTGTTGGCAGGGTGATGTCTCTGCTTTTTAGTATGCTGTCTAGATTTGCCATAGCTTTCCTCCCCAGGAGCAAGCGTCTTGTAATTTCTTGGCTGCAGTCTCCATCTGCAGTGATCTTGGAGCCCAGGAAAATAAAATCTGTCACTACCTCCATTTCTTCCCCATCTATTTAACAGGAAGTGAGAGGACCGGATGCCATGATCTTAGTTTTCTTAATGTTGAGTTTCAAGCCAACATTTGCACACTCCTCCTTCACCTGCATCAAGAGGCACTTTAGTTCCTCTTCACTTTCTGCCATTAAAGTGGTATCATCTGCATATCTGAGATTGTTGATATTTCTCCCGGCAATCTTAATTCCAACTGGTGATTCATCCAGCCCCGCCTTTCTCATGATGTGCTCTGCATATAAGTTAAATAGGCAGGGCGACAGTATACAGCCTTGCCAAACTCCTTTCTCAATTTTGAACCAATCAGTGGTTCCGTGCCCAGTTCTCACTGTTGCTTCTTGACCCTTATATAGGTTTCTCAAGAGACAAATCAGATGGTCAGGTACTCCCATCTCTTTAAGAACTTGCCACAATTGGTTGTGATCCCCACAATCAAAGGCTTTAGCATAGTCAATTTAGCAGAAGTAGATGTTTTTCTGGAACTCCCTGGCTTTCTCCATGATCCAGCGTGTGTTGACAATTTGATCTCTAGTTCCTCTCCCTCTTCGAAATCCTGCCTGTACTTCTGGTAGTTCTCGGTCCACATACTGCTGGAGCCTAGCATGTAGGATTTTGAGCATCACTTTACTAGCATATAAAATGAGTGCAATGGTGTGGTAGTTTGAACATTCTTTGGCATTGCCCTTCTTTGGGATCGGAATGTAAACTGACCTTTTCCAATCCTGTGGCCACTGTTGAGTTTTCCAAATTTGCTGGCATATTGAGTGTAGCACTTTTACTGCATCGTCTTTTAAGATTTTGAATAGCTCAGCTGGAATTCTGTCACCTCCACTAGGTTTGTTGTTGCTCAGACTTCCTAAGGCCCATTTGACTTCACATTCCAGGATGTCTGGCTTGAGGTCAGTGACCACCCCATTGTGGTTATCAAGGACGTTAAGCTCTTTCTTGTATAGTTCCTCTGTGTAATCTTGCCATCTCTTCTTAATCTCTTCTGCCTCTGTTAGGTTCCTACCATTTTGGTCCTTTATCATGCCCATCTTTGCATGAAATGTTCCCTTCATATCTCCAGTTTTCTTGAAGGGATCTCTGGTCCTCCCCATTCTATTGTTTTCTTCTATTTCTTTGCACTGTTCATTTAAGAAGGCATTCTTATCTCTTCCAGCTATTCTGTGGAATTCTGCATTCAATTGGGTGTATCTTTCTCTTTCTCCCTTGCCTTTCGCTTCCCTTCTTTCCTCAGCTATTTGTAAAGCTTCCTCAGACAGCCTTTTTGCTTTCTTGCATTTCTTTTTCTTTGGGAAGGTTTTAGTTGCTGCCTCTAGTACAATGTTGCAAATCTCCGTCCATAGTTCTTCAGGCACTCTGTCTATCAGATCTAATTCCTTAAATCTATTTGTCACCTCTACTGTATATTCATCAGGGATATGATTTAGGTCATACCTGAGTGGCCTAGTGCTTTTCCCTACTTTCTTCAATTTAAGTCTACATTTTGCAACCAGAAGCTCTTTATCTGAGCCACAGTCAGCTCCTGGTCTAGTGTTTACTGACTGTATAGAGCTTCTCCATCTTTGGCTGCAGAGCACATAGTCAATCTGATTTCTGTGTTGACCGTCTGGTGATGTCCATGTGTAGAGTCATCTCTTGGGTTGTTGGAAAAGAGTGTTTGCTATGACCATCATATTCTCTTGACAAAATTCTACCTGCCTGTGCCCTGCTTCATTTTGTACTCCAAGGTCAAACTTGCCTGTTATTCCAGTTATCTTTTGGCTTCCTACTTTAGCATTCCAATCCCCCATGATGATAAGGACATCATTTTTTGATGTTAATTCTAAAAGGTTTTGTAGGCCTTCATAGAACTGGTCAACTTCAACCTCTTCAGCACCAGTGGTTGGGGCATAGATTTGGACTATTGTGATGTTGAATGGTTTGCCTTGGATTCGAACTGAGATCATTCCGTCATTTTGGAGATTGTATCCCAGTACTGCTTTTCCTACCCTTTTATTGACTATGAAGGCTACTCCATTTCTTCTGAGGGATTCTTGCCCACAGTAGTATACCTGATGGTCATCTGAATTAAATTCACCCATTCCTGTCCATTTTATTTCACTGATTCCTAAGATGTCGATGTTCAGTCTTGTCACCTCTTGTTTGACCACATCCAGCTTGCCTTGATTCATGGATCTTACATTCCAGGTTCCTATGGAGTATAGATCTTTGCAGCATCAAACTCTCCTTTCACCACCAGATACATCTGCAACTGAGTGTCCTTTCAGCTTTGACCCAGTCACTTCATTTTTTCTGGTGCTACTAGTATTAGCCCTCCGCTCTTCTCCAGTAGCATATTGGACACCTTCTGACCTGAGGGGCTCATCTTCCAGCATCATATCTTTTTGCCTTTTGGTACTGTCCGTGGGGTTTTCATGGCAAAGATACTGGAGTGCGTTGCCATTTCCTTCTCCAGTGGATCACGTTTTGTCAGAGCTCTCTGCTATGACCTGCCCGTCTTGGGTGGCCCTGCACGGCATAGCTCATAGCTTCATTGAGCTACACAAGCCCCTTCACCATGACAAGGCAGTGATCCATGAAGGAGTGCCATAGCACACCAACTATAAAATACTACAAAGTAACAGCTATATGATAATAAAAGCAAATATCTATGGATGTCAAAAAATATCAAGAAGAATATTTAACTGACAAGTGACTCTCACCCTAGCCTAACTCCCAAGGTTGGTATGAGGATAAAATGGAGTTATGCAAGCTACCTTGAGTTCTCCACAAAAGAAAATAAAAGGCAGAATATAAATGCAATGCAACAAGAACAATGAATTAATTGCATCTCCATGCACCATATTGGAATGTTGTCCTATTTTCTCATAACAATGCTTCACTGGAGGTTAGCTAAGAGATGCAGCTTTCTATTCATTGTCAGACATATGTCTCTATTAGATATGATGTCTAGTTTGAATGCACATTGTTGGTTACTGGGTTATTTGCTTATTGTTTGCTTGCTTGCATGCTTTTAGCCTAGTACAAGGTGCTGATTCTTAGTTCTTAGGTTTCAAACCTTCTGGATTCTGGAGATCTTGAGAAGTGCTTCCTTGCTAAGCTTTTTGATCAGTTAACAAAAGTATGATGGATACACCATTGCTTTATGTTAGATTGTTGTTTACTATGAACAAGGCTTTTTGGGTGCTAGCCCCTGAATTCTAACTTTCTCCTTTGAGAAGCTTTCGGAAGAGAACAATTTGGCATTTCTTATGTCAGCCCACAATCCCATCTCTCTGATGGGATTCACTCACTTCCAAGAGTGTTTACAATTAAAATAGTGAATAAACTCCATTGGACACAGTGGGACTTCAGTTCAAGTAACTGTGCAAAGAATTCAGGTTCAGGTATTTTCTGAATTTGTTGTTGCCAACTACTTTGGTGCAAGGATGGGTCAGAATTTTGCTCCATATGCAATGGGCTGCATGGCATATTCCATTTTCTAGGGGTGGGGAAATAAGGCTTTGAGTAGAATCCTCATGATTCCTGGCTGCAAATGGCATCCGCACACAGCCAGGAAGAAGCCCTTGGGGGCATGCCAATGGGATTCACTGCCAATGTAATGAGAAGCTGACACTTTCAAAAGCAATGGAAACCACTCAAAAGGATTGTTTTAGAATTAACAAGTCAGTGAAGCTTGTAGGAGGCAGTTTGGCGACCCTGACCCACTCCAGAAATGAGCATTTTGAGCCATTTCCATTGCTTTAGAGAGTGCTAGATTCTCATAATGATCAGCAGAGGCACCAAGAAGAATTGAACCCTGTCCCATGAGGTTTATTGGTCTGAACAGGGATGCAAGTGAGGGGAACCCAGTTAATGTCTGAAGGATCCTTCAAGGTTGTTTCAGTGTTTGATCGGAATGCTCAAAACTAAGGACATATGATTTTTTTTTTCTCCCAAAACATGCAAGCTTTTCCCTTTCACCTGTTCACAATGTCAAGTGAAATCACAAATATGCACGTGCCTCATCAAAAGCATTCATACATTGCAGATCGTGTGTGTTTGGGGCCACATGTACTCACCTGTGTTTTGCAGTTTTCCCAAACCTATGCAAATATTCTAAATTTACACAACAGTCATAATTTTCCCCGAAGACTGAATCAGCTCTGCTTTAGCTTATGAAAGAAATGTAAAACATTTGCCCAAACTCAGGACATACTGAACAAATAAAAAAGGAGAAAGTTGTGTACTTTTCATGCACAAGCACTGTTTACCATGTGTGATTTCCCCATTCTTGCAGAGCTAGCAGTCATAAGAAATGCAAATGGGATTGGGCATGGGGCAGGAAGCAAGCCAACATTCGGAGAACCCTAATGATCTGAGCATTGCTGATTGACTCATCCCCTCCCAAAACCATCCAACTAATTTTGGGAGACACAGGCATGGACCAGATGCATCATATTCCCTGCACTACCCCTTAGTTCTGCCATTTCAGTTGTACTCTGAGAGGAAGCATGGAACTGCATTCTTCTTTTTACTTTCTCCTCTTTTACCTGGTGCTGTCTTTGCATCCTCCCCTTCTATCCTTTCCTGGCACTTGGAATTGCTAAGTAGCATTTCTAGCACTAGGAGGAGGAGGAGGAGGAGGAAGAAAACAGAAGGTAGAAATCAATCCTTCCCTGCTCCTATAGCCCAGCAGACACTTCCACAGAATTTATAATTTTCAGGAGAAAATGATCCTCCCTCTTGCACACATAAAATTTTGTGATGTTGCTCTGAATCACAGTTTATCTGTCCTAATTAAATCCTATTAGTGACTTTGGGGAAAAATACAGGTAGGTCAAAAACCCTAGAAATTTGAATGCAGTATTCTGGAGAAAAATAGAATCTGTGCTCTTGTCTATTCAATGAGCAGAATGGAAGGAAAAATAGATGGCGCAATTCAAATGGTACGTAGTGATATCATTTTCTAAAGCTTCCCATGTGAATAAAATAGCATCAATTTCCCTGCAGGAAGAAAGCCAAAACTTGTAGATGTAAAGTTAAGCATGGAAAGTGTTCAGAAATATGAGGTTTCACTTGCAGAATAATGTGATGCAGGCTGTTCTACCTTTTCAGGACTATACCACTTCAGTCCTAATTGATTCTGCTGCAAATATAGATGCAACCTGAACATCTTTTAGGTGTACTTGAGGAATGTGTCCTTTGTGAATTGCTATATGAATTGATCTAATCTGTTCAGACTGAAGTGTCAGTCAGGGTGTGGTTCCCCACCAGCTTTTGCACTTCTAGATGTTCCAATTCAAAGATGCATCAACATACATTTCCAAGAATGTGGTATGTTACTAATTTGTTTGCCACACCATCGTATTGCATGTTGGCAGAACTGTCTTCCCCAGTTCGCTTTCTGTTATATAATTTATGCATAAGTAAACCCGCAGTCTAGGACATTGTCAGAATCAGGGGTGTACAAAAGGTCACCAAATTTCAGCTTCCTGCCTTTTACAATTTCCTTTCTATAAATCAAAACCAGGCCTGGGGAAACAAAATGTCCCAAAGTGTACATAAAAATGGTTTTGTGGGTGCTTCTGTGCCCTAAACAAAAGGTCCCAAACAAAGGCACAAACATTGCGTACAGGTCATCTTAGTCTATTTCCTTTAGCCAATAGGCTGGAAAACTGTTCTGCAGAACAAGGTCAACAGGTCAAGTCTCAGTGCACAGATTTTATGGTTATGTCTTACTGCAGAAAAGTCTTAAACTACCCATACTAGCTGAAACCTGATATCCATGCTTATGATATTCCAGCTTCCTGGGGAAAACAGTCAGCCAAACAAAGGTATTTTCTTACTTAGCATTTGCCTTGCTTGAGGTTCTTTTGTCTGGAGTCAAAAATGACCCCATTTGTGATTACTGCTAGGATTTGTATTGATGCAGGGTGGAGGTTAAGTGTTATATTTTATGTTTTATATGAAGAAGAAGGAGCTGGAGGAAGCAGCAGCATTTAGTGAAAACTCTCTGCATGTTTAGTCTGAATAAAGTCCTCCAATGCCCAGTTTTATTTGGCTAGAATGAGTGGCTAAAGAATACCGGGGATTGTAGGACATCTTCTGTTTGAACATGGACCTAAAAGTCCAATCCAACAGAACTAATATGAAATACACAGAAGACACACAATCTTGGAGCTCTGTTGCCCTATGTGGGAGGAACAAAACAGGCATTTCAGTCTCCCATTCTTCCCTAATGAGCTTCAAGGTAGGCAGGCTTAGAGGTCCATCTAGCTCTCCTCCTTCCCGGTGGTGGAAAGGAGATGGTGGAAGGAGATGCTTGTAGATCCAGGAAATCCACATCCTCTCTCTTCCCATTCCCACCCACCTCAGTGGCACATCCCCTTTCCACTCTCTCCATCCTGTTCCATCTGACAAAGATAACCTTGGAAGAGGAGAAGCTATTGAGATTTCTGTGGTGAAGGTCGGAAGAAAGATCCATGACTGGAACATCTTCATGGTGATACCTCTGTCTACATTTTGGGAACCAGAGGGTTGTTGTCTAGGAAAAACATACTAGAGAGAAGGTGTATCTAAATGTGATTTTTTAAAAATATGAGGGTTCTTCAAAAAGTTTCCACACTTTTAAAAATTCTATTTATTAAGAATTTCAAAAACAAAGTATATTGCTTTCCTGCATAATCACCTTCCTTTATGATGCATTTTCCCAGTGTCCTACCAACTTTTTCATGCAATCAGCAAAAGATAGATAGATAGATAGATAGATAGATAGATAGATAGATAGATAGATAGATATATAAAATATAAAAGTGCAGAAACTTTTTGAAGACCCCTTGTGCATATATGTGTTTTAATCACCAATTAAAGCAGAAATGGGATGGGACTCATTGATGAAGGGGCACATTGTTAAAGTGACATTACCTGATTCACCCAACCCTTCCTTCTAAGCCTGAATTTCATAGGAAGTAATTGTTCTCACCACTGTGTTGCAGGCTAACTGTGATATGTGCATGAATATGCATGTGTAAGCACTATGTGAACATGTAGGAATAATCAAATATCATTTTCACAGACAAGGGATTTAGGGGTTTCCCCCCCCCCCCTGAAATAGGTCCAGGCTTACTGCCAGCTTTTTAAGAGTCAAAATATGTGAGGAGTACTGCATGACAGATAAGTCCCTGCACCCAACCAAATCTTCATGGAGCATGCTTATTGCAGATCAAAATAAATTCCTTACAGACATCTTCCACTTTAAATTAATCTCCAGGATTAACTCCAGATGACTCTAAATAACAGTACGAATATGATTAAGATTTCACACAAGTGGGGGTTTTTTTTTTTTTTTGGCTTCTTCTTTTTTTCTTTTTTAACGAAGGAATTACACCTGCACTTCCGAGGAGTCGAAGAAACCTTCTCATTTCAATGGAGATCACACAATCAAGCCTAGGATGAATCCTCTGAAGACATATTCCTGACTGAGACACTTCAATTATATTGGTAGATTGCTCAGGATAGGATGCCTATAATTGACCAGTGACTCATTTCATATTCTCAGATCCAGCTGGGTTGGAGACTGTCTGAAGTTTCTTGAATGCCTTTCAAACAAGTTTCAACCTGTGCTGCATTTTGATACTCTACTTAGAAAGACTTCCTCTAGCTTAGCCCGAATAACTTGCTCGCTCGCTCGCTCGCTCGCTCGCTCTCTCTCTCTCTCTGCACATATTGGCAGACAGGTTGTCAGGCTGATATTAGGAAAGTTCTTCGGTTCAGCCAAGCCAAACTGGACTCATTTCAAAAGTTTTGGAAGGTGTCTGAATGGAATCAGGGCTCTTCCAAAGCCAGCTGCATCAGTATCAGAACCCTCCCAAAGATCCTCTAGCTGTTCAGATCCATAGGGATTCAATGAACCCCACAGTGGCTGAGTTCATACATCACAACAATCAATCTTGTGTAGTTTCTATGGTGCATGGTTTTGTGTCCAGATGTGCCTGGCAGACCTCTAGCAGTTTCTGTGCTAGCATGCTTTCCACCCTCCTCAGTCCTCCTCCTGTTGGCACATATCCCATCAGCCACCATGTCTGAAATTCAGTTGCATGTTCAATCATTCCATACCAGGACTGTGGAAACCATGATGGTGGGTTAAGATGACTGGAGATACCATGCTGACAGAGAGCAGACTATAGCTCTTCATTCTGTTTTCTAAAAAAAAACACGTTATGTTAAAATACCATAACATGATTCATACGACATGACATACCATCCTGTACAAGAAACCACTCTAGCCTGTTGTATCATGGAAATTTGCCTAGTGTATCTGCAAGACAACGGACACATTATTCCACATAGGTAAATGCTAGGGTTTGGAGATGGCTGAAAGAGAGGAGGAAATCTGTGTTTTATCATTGGAAATACTGCTTTCTAATCACATTGGAAGCAACAGAAACAGAGTGGTTTGTTTTGTTGTCTGAACCTGGAAAACAGAACCCATCATGGTACAAATGCCAGGAGCAGAGAGCTGCTTTGCAAGAGAGATCATTACCACTCTTGCAAAACAGCTTGCCAAAGAATGCCCTTATAGGCTGCCATTTTGTATCCCTGCTCTGCCTGGAAAGTCTGAAGTAACCTCATTAATAGAAAAAGTCTGAAACTGAGATACTTTAAAAAGCTTAAGTCCCATCAGGGAACAAAGCTGAACTCATACCAGAGTCAACAAAATGGCATACAGGAGAGGAAGTTGGCATCAGGGTGTTGCAGTGCACTGTTGAGATGCTTTGATGAACATATGCATTTATTTTTAGATAGTAAGATGCAGCAATTAGGATTGAGGGGAAGTTAAACTCCCACCGGTATAATTATGTTCTCACCTTACTACTGAATTATATATAAATTAATCATATAAAAATACACCTATGGCCATAAGTTTTCCCTAAAGTCTGAAATGTTTCGATTCTAGCATTTAGTACTGTATTCATTCCAGGAAGTCTTTGCCATTGTTTAACTAGAAAAGTGATATGAGAGCTTTTGTTGCATTTTTTTGATGCACCTGGAATATCTCCATTTCCCATCTCCAGCTGGTTTTGTTGACATCTCACACCTCAGTTGCATCTGCTCAGTCCTAGTAAGATCAATAGGTCTTTCTCCCTTGTAAGTGTATATGGAATGTTGGCCTTAAAGCACCACAGATTCTCTTAGAAGTCTCTTGGTCTTTTAAAATAATGGTAATGGATCATGCCTATGAGCTACATGACAGGTGACTTGGAACTTGTCCATAAGATGCTGAGAAACTCTCCCCACCTGCAACAGGTTGCACTATATCTTCTCAAAAGGCTGCAGGAGGAAATTGTATACTTTTCAAAAATCTTTTTTAAAGATCTTTTTTCTTTTGCACTGTGACTTTCCTTCCAGTGGTTTCTTTACATGGGTAGCAGAAGAAACAAAAGACCATTACGCATTAAGGGTTTATATGCAGTACCTGTCTCTTTCCTTTGGATTATTTTTTCCATTCTTTTTAATTATTATTTTGCTTTTTCCTCAGCTCTGTTGCATTCTATGATCCTTGAGTGTTATATCAGAAAAATCTGATCTGACCAGGCAATGCTAGGTCAGATGGTTAATGGGAATTAGATTGCGACTAGATTCCTTCATTATCCCATCTGTTTTGCATTTATATAAGGTATTTTGAAATGCTTGTTGTCTAATTGCAAGTCTGTTGATGCATTCAGGATGGTTTTACAATAATCGCTGCTTTTTCTTTTCCATCCTTCTCCATTTCCATCCATCCCTACAATCATGATATTCCCCCAGATTCCTTTCTGTAAGGTCGATTTACTGACTTCATTGAATCTGTTTTGGGTTTGCATTTTCAGACTCAGTCTGGTTAAGCTGGATGACCTTAACTAATTGCATCTGTAACATTTCTAGCTTATCAGCAATCTTTTTAGTAAGCCAAAAAATTTTTTCCCATAAATTCTGCAATGTTTTGGAACAACTCTGTGCGAAGACTTTCATTAGCTCATCCACAGAAGTAATAGCAACGTGATTTAGTGAATATTAGATGTAGTTAGGAAGTGCATTCTATGTATTTCTGTAATACTTTCTAATTGATCTCTGCCAAATGAAATGCAAAATGCAGTGCCAATTACAATCTCTCAATTACAGATGCATTTACTGCTGAGACAAACACTTCCAAAAATGCCATCATGATGACATACTTGTCTGACATTATGATTATATAGTTGAAGTTTCACATGCTAAACATTGCCCAAGCTGGGCTGAATTCCAAGCAAAGCTAGTCTTGAACATGTTGAGATGGGATCTTGCTCTAAAAAAAACAGTTTAAAAGATTTTGCTTCTGAAGCACCAGATCCACAATTCCTATCCCAACAAAGAAATCAACTTGTCATTTGCAAACCTCCAACAACAAGGAGTTTGATTTTCCTTATTAATATTCTACTTTGACTTTATTTACTGCTTTAAGCAAATGCCATCACTTTAACCTAACCTCAGTTAATATGGCATAAAAGGTAGTCCATCCATAGTAAAATATGTAATGATAAATTACATAATATGTAATAAAAGATGTTAGGAGTTGTTATGATGGCATCCATTCTGAAGAACAAAACAAACAAAACTGCTGTAGAGCAGTGAAGGGTCAGGACCTATACACAAAGAGACTGGATGCAGACATACACATGGTTATGCCCCCGTGTGTATTAAATGCAGACTCCCACTGCAGTTCCAGCTATGCACAACTCCAGTTGTGCAACTGGAAACCTTCTTCTGCAGTACAAACAAAGGCCGTAAGTCTTTCCAGGTGCATGGGAGAAGGATGCCACTTGTGTGGCTTCTGCCTGAGCTCAATTCCTGAAAGGTACCCACATGGGGGTGCTCAGTGACAGGTCAGACTCATGGCAGTGAGAAGAACACTGGAGTCCAGGGAGCTGAGCCAGGGGGATTTGACAGTTGCACTCCCAAGGTGGATTCCTCACAGAAGCCTCAACCAAGTCCAACTAGCACCACAAACTGGGCTGAGAAGCACAAAACCTGAGCTCCACCATGATGCACACAGACCTGCTGGTGCAGATTCTGCAGCCACACCAGCTTCCTCCTTTCCCACATACAGTTCTAATTACTGTATCTTTTTGAGGCCGTGTGTTCCAGAATTGTCCAATCCTGCCCTCTGTTTTGACTATGAACCAGTATTTAGGTGTTCAATGCCAAATTCTATCCCCCAGTGTTCTGTATCTTCTATTATACCATGTCCATATGCTAGTGGTGGCACGTAACATTAAGCTGGAGGTGCCATTCATTCTTCTTTATTGCTGTTGAATTCAATTCTCATATCTTGATGTACTTGATGTACCCAGTGGCAGGAAGCATTGCTGATGGATAAATAAAGGTCTAGATAACATCAACACCTGCTCTTTTGATTGTGTTGTATGATAAACATAATGCTTGTTTCCAGCTTTCCTATTGGGTCTTAGAAATTCTCCGGCTGTTATTTTTACTGACTACATGCTGCTTTAATTTTTTTATGTAATTTATTTATTTAGCTTTATAATTGTCTCCAAATGGCAAGTAAGGGAGCTTGCTGTGATAGGCCTCACAAATAAACTTTGGCATGCACTTGGCATACTATTTTTATAGCAGCTATGAAGAAAAGGGGACTTCTTTTTTAACCACATGCTGGTTGAAGAGCTGATCTTACATCATGGTATCATCTTGCAATGCATCCATGGCTAAAATAAAATAAAAATAATAATATTGTAACTACTTTGATTTATTTTTGCACATTTGGTCTGCTGTGACATTCTCTTCACTTGCCTGGATTTCTGAGTAGGAAAAATGACAAACTGAACCTGACTGCACCCAACAGTTCTAGGTGGAGCATGGTGAACAAAGGGACAAGAACAAGACAGAGGCAAAGGTTTCGGAAGAGATTCTAACTGTGTGCTTAGAGTTTTGGTGGCAACATGAGCTGGGAGCAGGTCTGTGTCATGTAGCCTGATCCCTATTCTCATGTGTCTCAAGCAGTCATTTCCTCTGGGGCTTCCATGTTTACAACTACTTGATGAGTCCTCATTTGCAGGTCACAAGGTTCACCTGAACTGTAAATGAACAGTGTGGATTGGCCTCAGTTAGTAGTAATACAATTACTAGTTGATTTCCCGAACTCAGAGAGACAGCTGGCTTCGTTCTTTGCAGGCTGGATGCAGGGGCAGAGAGGGGGAACAGAGTGCAGATTCCCTATCCCAGATTACAGATCCATTCCTGACCTTGGATCCAGGAATGTCAAGGGGCCACAGGATCACTTTGTAAATGCACTTTCCCTTACCTCAGTGCTAGGAGCCGGTCTACCCATTACACAAAAAGCTGCCTCTTACTGACTCAGAACTTTGGTCCATTTAGCCTAGTACTGTGCCCACTGACTAGTCATGGCTTGCCAGGGTTTTTTGGAAGGACTCTTCTCACCCCTAAAGATGAGATGCCAGTTCTTCTATATGCAAAGCAGATGTTCTTCCACTAAGGTCACCTTGTGCATCTTTTCTTCAGTAGTCCATAATTTTAGCTGGAAAGAACTTTCTGCGTTGCAGGCTTCAGTGGAAGTGCTGTCTGTGCCTGAAGAAGAGCTAATCCTTTCTCTTTTGGCTCTTTGCCAGCACAAAATGATCTTAACACCCATATCTCAAAAAAGTAAAAAATGTTTTGTACCCCTTCCCCTTCCATCTTGTCAGTGAAACCAGTCATAGAGGGCTTTGTTGTGGGTTAAAGGTCATAATAAGAGTAATGTGTATGTGATTGAACTAATGAATGGTTATTTCAGCAACGTAATGATCATTTTAGCTGGAAAAAAGATCAAATAATTCATCTTCTACTTTTCTACTTGCCACAAACATGCCCAAATTGGTGTCCCTGGTGAAAATTAACCAAGGACAAACCTGCAGGAAAAAGATTATTTGGGTATTTCAGGGAATAGTCAATTCAATCAGAGAAAGTATATGCAATATTTATTACTACTATTTTTAGTATCGAGCATCTGGCAGTATGGCTAAATATTAAAATAACAGAGCACTTTCTTGATCGAACTCAGTAGTAGATTATAGTAGTTCTCTTGTCCATCCCTAGGTTCCAGCCGTGCAGCTTGGGCCCTTTGATTGTAGTAAACTACAAGTTACAACACAATTCCATGCTGAGAGATAAACCAAGCAATCCTTTAAAAGGATCTGGAAATTATAAGCAATCCATTCTGACTTTGGTGTAAGTGATCTCATAAATTCCTTTCTTCTTTCAGTGCAGAGAAGCTTTGATTGTAAATGTGTGAGGGCAAAACAAAATCTAGAAAGATGTTTGAGGGGCTGTATTTTATTTTTAAGGTTGTTTTTTTTAAACAGAGTTTTACTGTTGATGTTGCAACATCAGTGAAAGCCATAAAACAAGACACTGCAGAATAAGAATATACACAGTGCTTACGTGAATTATTATCTATAACACTAGGGCTGTTTTTCTCATTGTGGGTAACCAGAGAAAGAGGGGGCTTGTGGTTCTTTGCAAGCAGGCACACAGCATGTTAACCATCAGATAAAGGTCATATCCTATCAACAGTGAAATGGAAATCCACAAGCTTGCCAACACATCACATTTCCTCCCTCCCACCTGTTGAGAGGAAGGTCGAAGGGGGTGTCTAGCTACACCACCTGCTGAGGGCATGCAAACCCTTTCTGCTTTTTTCTAAGGATGTTTCTGCCATGCCAAATTTGCACACTAGGGCTATTTATCTTCAAAATGCATTTGTAATTTCACAAGGTGGCCAACAAGCAAGTTATCTCAATTCTTACCCCAAATGGGCATCAGCCTCTGTTCAAAATTCTTATGCTCTACATGATCAGACTCTAGTAGATTATTGCCCACACCCCCTGCCCATTTCTTGTACTGACTGACTTGCTCTTTCTCATGATCTGTATCTGCTACTCAAAAAACTAAACTCTAGCTAAAGACTTCCCCTTTATTTGTCTTCCACATTGACTTCCAAAGGTGCTTCCAGACAAGACTCTTAAGATGGCTTGGACTCATCATGGAAGCATATGGGAGGCAGGCCCAGAGGAGGTCATCCACTGCTCCCAAGTGTTGTTATTACTTCTGTCATCTTTTTACTTGGGACAGAGAATATCCTTTGGGTACTCATGTGATTCATCTGTAAGTCAGCTGACTCAATGGTGAGTCATCTCCTACTTCCAAAGGTTTCTTGTCTACCTGGGTAAGCCTGGAAATAGGACTGTCAATAAGCTACCCATATATTTAATCACAATTAATAAGCATCAAGCAAAAGTAAATGGGCTTGTGAAGCATGAGAAATATTCTGGCAGAAGGCTGCTCATTCTAGCTGTGAGTTAACCACCTCGGCTTTGTAAGACGTTCAGGCACATCAAAGAATCATAGAAAAGTAGGGTTGGAAGGGGCCAAGAAGGCCATTGGGTCCAACTCCCTGCTGGTGCAGGGCACCATGGCACACTACCCAACTCAGATGACTGTCCAGTTCTCCCTTGAATGTCTCCAGCATGAGAGAGCACACAACCTCTCTCAGCAACTGGCCCCACTGTCCTGTTGCATAGCCTGTGTGCTTTCTTTCCCTGTTTTCCCCTTTACACTTCTTGACAGAAAACAAATGCTACGTTCAGTGCAGCAGGCAAGAAGGGAACTAAGCTCCAGGAGGTAAATGTGGAACCTGTACAATGCATTTCCCAAGCCCTCTCCATTGTATCGTTGGAACATTAGTCGGCTTTAGAAAAATAGAATAGGACAGTCCCTACAATATCTTTATAGAGGAAATGGAGGGGCTCCATAATGCTTTTTTTATAGCTACACAAGCTCTCCAATATTGGATTCATGCATAAGTGAGTTTCTTGAAGGATCTGAACAAATTTGGAGTCCTACAGCATTTTGTTTCCAAATGGGGATACGAAAATGTTCCTTCTGGATTTAAATCACCTTCAGAGGTATGTATAAGTGTGGTACTAGGTGTTCAACAATTTTGACTCTGAGGGAATGGACAAGAGGGGACAGACATCCTGCAGAATGGTTTAAGGAAATGGTGAAGAGGGAAGGAGAGAAGAGAGGTTCAGAGAATTCTGAGCGAAGCCCAGGGAGGGGCACAACAGAGGCAGTGGCAGTGCCCTCCATGGGCAGCCACCTGCTTTATTAATGATTGAGGCCTGATTCAGCTACTTCTGACCTGGTTTGTGTAGCCAGAGACAGCTCTAAAGAAAGAATCTTACATTTGTGCACGGTGTAATTAATGATTGGTATCAATTCAAATGTTAAAGATTTTCTATGAATCATGTGAGGAAACATTTGAAAGTTTCCTCCTGCCCGCCACCCCATTTGCCCTTCCCTGTTAAACTAACTCTAGTTCTGGTTTTATCAATTGCGCACTGTATTTTTCTCCCACCCTGTTTCAAAAAAGGGGATCCTGGCAAGCTGGAGGGACCACACACTAGTTTGGGGGATTCACATTTTTCACCTTCCTTATGCCTCTACTGAATGAACCTTTACCCCATGGTTACTACTACTTCCCAGAGTTACACAGGTTTTTATCCATAATTTCATTTCATAATTTCATTCTGCTTTCATTTACAGTTTAAATTTCTCTCTCTTACTCTGAGTGTGTGTGTGTGTGTTTGCTTTCTCTCTGCACAATATGTATTTAATTGCATGCTTTGATACATCCATACTGCTAAGAAGTGTGTCATAGTATTCAAGAAGCAGAAAATCCTGTGCCTAGCTAGTTATGGTCCAATGCACACATTATTCCAAGCAGCCCAAATCAAGGTTGGCATTTAGTCACGCCTAGAGTAAAACCCATTAAAATCTAGGAGACTTCTGTTAGTCTGGCTGGACTTGCTCGATTGATTTCAATGGGAGTACTCAAAGCATGATGACATCTCCATCCAACCTCCGGAATTTATAAAACCCACATTTCTTGAGCATTCCTACCTCCTTGTGGGGCCAAGCCAAGGGGCTCTGGAAGCAAAGGTGGTGATCCCTCCTTACTTTTGATCCTTAGCACCTGCTAGCCAAAAGGAAGCTTCACTTAGTAATCAAAGCCAATATGTGTGGATAGAAAAACACCCCTACAATCCAGTGATTCAGCTATGCTGCATCAGAAGGAGAAGTGAAACTAATTTAGTTATAGTCTGAGCAAGGAACAAGTGAAAGCAGGCAAGATATAGCATGATGCCCTTGGTCAGCACACCCTGTATTTTCTCTGTTGGCTTTGGTTCCCAATCCCGCAAGCCACATGCACTCGAAATTCTTTTCCTCCTGCTGCCAAACAGCAGCACGCTTGTTGTGGGACTCAACCTCTTATTGTTTGATCCTGCAAACCCCTTAAGGCCAGCATTAACAGTTGGTGTCAGGAAATCCCAGCTGCCAATTCCAAGGGGTTAATTGTATTTTAGTGTTTGATCTTTTCCTATCCACTTTAAACGATGCTTGACCTGCTTTTTTAGCAGTTAGAAGGCGGTGCCTCTTCCTCCTTGATGGCCTAGTTCCTGAATCCCCTCCTGGCTTTCCCTCAAGGCTGACTCTACGGTTTTGCTACTCTTTTGAATGCCCCCTCCAAAGGAGAGCTGACCTATTTTTCCCTTTTTACACATCCAACATAGTCAGCTCTGGGACTTTCAAATACTTTACATGACACCTGTACTATTTGCTCTGAAATACATGCTCTGACATATGTAATTTACACTTGGAGACAAAGGATGTCTACTCAGAAATACCGTAAGTTGCATTGAAGTCTTCAACATTTGTGCTCACAAATCATGTTCATATATGTCCATCCTAAAGGCTGGTCCAGTGGGTAGTCTGAAGGCACATCAATAAGCAAACCTGAATTAAGGATGCTCTCACATACCAAGATCAAGCTTGTTGAAGATCACCACCCCCTACTTCAGCTTGTTCCATCTTGTAACTATTTCTACTTGTAATTGGCAGTGGGGGTGGGAGGGAATGATATGAAGATACATGCATATTTTCATGCATGTTTTTTTCAGTTGTACATAGCTTTGAAAATTATACCTTCTTCAATTCAAGTTGCGACAACCCACATTCAGGCTGGAGATCAGGAAAAGCTTCCTCACTGTCAGAGCAATAGGACAGTGGAACCAGCTGCCTAGAGAGGAGGTGGGCTCTCCCACACTAGAGACATTCAAAATGAAACTGGACAGCCATCTGAGTGGAATGGTGTGATGTGGTGTCCTGCAACAGCAGGTGGTTGGACTTGATGGCCTTCATTGTCCCTGCCAATTCTATTCTATGATTCTTCCATGGATTCTCAAAAGTACATATTTCTTCCTAAAGATTTTTGTAAAAGTACACATTTAGAGGAATCAGCAAATCATCTTGCAAGCTTAGAAATGTACAGACTTTAACTACAGATTCTAGTCTGTGTTAATTCCAAGAGATACAAAATGGGATAATCCAGTTTAAAAACAAGAGGAGGTGGAAGAAGGAAAGCAAATGTCTCATACATTTCCAGTAAGAATGTAAATTGTGTGTGGATTGAAGCACATTCAAAAAGTATATGAACTCTGCCTTGAGTTTTATGGTTTGTTTCTTTAAGTCAGTGTGCTGTAGTGCTTGGAGTCCTGGGGTGAGGCTCAGGAGATCTAGGTTTTAGTCCCTGGTCAGTCATGAAGTTCACTTTGGGTCAGTCACTCTCAGCATAACCCACCTCACAGGGCTTTTGCTGCGAGAACAAAATGGAGAGAAGGAGAACTTAGCAAGCAAGTGTGGGGTCCTTGCAAGAGAAAGAAAGGCAGGTTATTCATATAATATAGTGTTGTGGTGGTGATGAGGAAGCATTTCTCTACCAAGTCCCCAGAGCAGTTTCCATACAGTAAAAATAAGGCATTCCCTGTCCACAGACTTATAGGAAGGAGAAGGAGCCCGACAAATCTAGGTATCATTCCATAAAGGTACAAGAGTCTGATAAGGACAGTCCTGCTTCACATTTCACCCTCTTTCACAGCCTGAGAAACACCTACTGAAACCAAACTTGATTCTGAGTAAATAGATATGCTATTTACTTATGATTTACCTTTCAAAAGTCAGTCTTGTCCTCCACTGAATAAGCTGTTTGGACCATAATAACAAAAACCTGTCAACATGCTATGTCAGAATCAGCAATTAAAAAGCCAACTGTTCCAAATGTCCCAGACTAGTCAGTGGGTATTAATTGAAACCCATTCATTAGCCAAAGTAAAATGATAGCAACAGCTCAGAAACCAATAGAAACACCTTCCTAAATTATTGTATGTATAACTTGGTCTTCAATTAATCCCATTTGGCTGCATGCCTGCAATACCTATAGGGAAGGAATGATCCTATCACCCCTAGACATCTTCCAAGTGGCCAGAAGATGGTTTGGATTCCCAGCTCCATGACTAGAGACAGCACTCTGAGCTCAGAGTTTGGAATCAGCTCCAGTCCCTTTCCACTGTCCCCTCACAGCTGGTGTGGCAAGAACCAGTATGACTGCTGTCCAAGGTCAGGAGAGCAATCTTAGAGCAGATTTCAACAGAGCAGTTGAGGAGGCAGGGAGAGAAGGAGATCGGGGTGACCAGAATATGCATTTTCCTGAAGCTGTTCCAGCCAACTTTTCTCCACCTCCAGATGCACCCTCGGTTTAGTGACACATATCTTCATGCCAATTCATTTGAGAATTGCCTGTCAATGTATTTTATCATGTTGTAAGCCGCCCCGAGGTTTCGGCAAGGGGCGGCATAGAAATGTTATAATAATAATAACAATAATAATAATAATAATAATAATAATAATAATAATGCAGTCCACCCCTTCCTCCCTTTGTCGAAATGCTTCAAATATTATCCAGTTTCTTCCTTACAGTTCCTTCAAATTCCTTGTCCTCATGTGACCAGAAGATTCACCTTGACTTTTGCTTTAGGCAAAATTTGGTGCAACTCACACATCTGTTCTCACATCATCTACCTGTGGACCTAGTTACCAGTGGTGGAGGTCACATGCTACGTTTGCAGCTCACTTCATCTCTGGGGACAAGCAGAATACAGAGAAGGAAGGTGAAATGGCTCTTTCAACCAGGCATTAGAAAACAATATGAAACAGGTGCATTGGTCTTGTTAAAAGTATTTGACATATTAATGCATTAAATGGACAGGAGTTAACAGTGTATGGCTTGGTAATTTATTGAGTCCTTACAGAATGATTGTATTTACTGCAAAGCATTCAGCAAATGCTTGGCCATTGGGGAAATATTGACATAAAGTTCAAACCCTGAGTAATGACAAATGAGGAATAGCAGGATCTCGTTTTAAATGGGGAAAGCCGCATTCTGTATCCATTTTTAGTGCTACTACTTAATGAGCTGAGAGCGCTGCAAGATGCTCTTAGCTCACATTCCCTGTCAGATTTATTCATTCAGCAAGTTGTATAGTTGCAGGTGTGCCATGTAATATTTTAAGGGAGCCCTGTAATTCTTGCATTGTCAGAAAAAGGCCAACCCAAGGGAAGGGAAAGGAGAAGAAGAAGGAGTGAAATAGAGTAGAGACCTCATGACAATGTCATGGAGAGGGTGAGGAAGAACTGAAATTTCTAGCCTGCAAGGATTTAAAAAAACAAACAAACCTGGAAAACTAAGTAAAGGGTGCAAACTTCTTTTGCAAGAAATCCTAAGTAAAGAGAGAGAAGATGTTGTTATTCAGGGCAACAATACCCCATCAAGGCTGAACCCTCCCATAGAACTAAATAGGATGGAATTTAGTATAGTTTTAGGGCAGAGAAAATTAATGGTCATTAAGGCTCACTGTACTTAAGGTGTTCATGGCTGGCATTATGGAGAAGCCCACTCCTCAAACTTCTCTGCCTCACTCCATCCCCAGAACAGCCCAGTTCAGTGCCAGCAGAACCCATGCCAATAGAGCTTTCCCTGGGCATTATGGGAGTATCAGATTTTCCCACTGAAAGAGCTTCTTCGCACGTGTCTTTCCACCCACTCCATCCCTGCTACGTGCTATCACACAGCCTTCTGCAAGACTGAAGGCTGCTTAGCGTATTCATCCAATGTATCAGGAGTCCTGATCTACAGTAAATATCCCTCCATGTGACTGAGCAGTATTTCCCAGACACAGACCAGCCATTGCGGCGGCGGCAGCTGCTGCTGCTGCTAGAATGAAGCTTAACATTGCAGATATACTTCCCTTCCTGCGTTTTGCTGTGTGCTCACAACTCCAGAAGGCATTTTATGTTTGCATTGCTGCTATTTTAAAGGCTCTTTCTCTGGGTTGCTTTTTAATGCTCCTGGGATGTTTTTGATCATTTTTTTAACATTTGACAGAATGGACTGTTCATTCATTTTAGCATACATTGTTAGCATCTGTTTTAAAGAAACATCATTTGTGCAGGAGTCAAAGCTTATACTTTATAGAAACACCTTTTCTGAGATAAATGTATTTTCAAAAGACTGATTACCCTTTCCTGTAGGGTTTAGGACACAATGCATGTTTTAACATAAATAGTCCTCAAATTCCTAGCATTTCCAAGCTATTCATGCTGGGACTTGTAGGATTTTTTCCTGTCTAAACTTGCATAGAATTGCACCTTTAACCATTCAAATTGTCATTAGGGAATGACAAAAAGTTCTTTTTTATATAGTATAAAGTCTTCTGGGCTTCATATTTCATTAACACATTCGCATCAATTTGTAGGTTTGCAGAATGCCCTAAATTAACTAATAAAAAGAACTGCAAACTTGAGACAGCCTAAAAATATTTTTAGACAAATATATGTAAATAAATATGATAACTATCCCATAATTTCCCCAGCTATTATTGTATTGAAGGTATAGCTTTATATTTCCAACAATGAGCAGGAACCAGTCACATTCTCCAAATTCCACCGCAGAGGTGCGACTTCAGTCCAGATGAAATTATGAAGGTGGTTGTTGTTGTTGTTTCACATGAAACTCCATGTGTATTTAAGAAAATACTTCAGAAAAATGCACAGTTTCAAAAGCAGGCATCAATTGTCAGCATTGGATGTGTTCTTCTCCCACTGAATTCAGTGTACTGGTACTCATGTTTCCCTGAATATTTTTCTAATGCACACATGCCTATATACAAAGAAACATAGAAACAAAGCGAGTCAGAAGGGTCTCCTGGGCCATCTAGTTTGACCCCTGGCTCCACTCATGCCATGCCTACCATGTGCATGTCCAGCCTATCCTTAAACAACCTCACTGTGGGGGCTTCAATCACCTCCCATGGAAGCCCATTCCATACCCTAGGAATCCTAACCATCAGGAAGGCATCCACCTTGAACCTTGGTTCTGGGTTTAACAAATCACATTGCACTTTTGTGCAAATGTATGAACTTTCACTGCAGGTTGCGTATGGGCTAGTCTTCATTCTGGGTAAACTCTGTTCGAGTGAGTTTCTTAAAAACGCCTCTTCAACAGACTTTTACCATTCTCCCCAACCACTACTGAAATGTGGCCCAGAGAGCTTCTTGGGAATTTCATGTGACCCTTGGGCTGAGAGAGATACCCCACCTTGTTTTACCTGTGAATAGCAGCAAAGGTGTTTGCTTCCTCAATAGAAACCTATCAGAAGACAGTCAGGTCAAAAAAAAGTGTATGCCATTTCCCTCATGTTGGGATCTTTGAGACCCCCAGGCATCTTGGACTGTAGGAAAGCCATGGTGCTGCATTTATTTAATTTCACAGTCTAGGATTGTGCCTGCATAGGCATGGGTTCAAATCCCTGTTCAGTCATAAAGTTCAGGAGATGAAGATTCCGTTACCTCACTGTACTGATGTGAAAGTAAGATTGGGGGAGGGGGCTTTCTAAATGCTTTCCCAGGCCTCTTGGAAGAAGGGAAATGATCAAATCTAAATGTTACATTTTGTACAACACTTTCTCTTTTAGCATACCTTTCCAACCTGCTGTGTGGTTTGAGATGCTTTGTATTAGCACATTAAGCAGCAATGAAAAAGAAATGTGTGTAATGGAGAAAATACATCCACTTTACTGCATTTTAAAACTCAGTCTGAAGTTCAGCTTGGCATGAACTCCTTCTCCCCCCTTTCCATTTAATATTTAAATTGTTGAGATGAAATGCTTAAAATCACCATGCACCTCAGTGTTTCCTCTTAATTATTTTAAATGGCAAGAAGTATGTCAGTCGCCAAATGCCCCCAATATTCAAAATGGTACAAACTTTGAGTGGGTAATTAAAAAATCTCAGGGGCTGACATCTGTTTAATATATAAACTGCTTCTGTAGCTCTGTAATGGACCACCTTAAAAGTGGCAAAGGTCTAAGTTAGCCTGTTTAAACAGAGTAATTATGAGGTATAGTGATATGGATGTAAGTTTGGAATTTTTCCAAATGGAGTCATAAAATGTGCTAATTGGTCCTGAGAATTAGAATGCTGTAAAAGTCAAATTTACAACACAGACTGTTTTAGAAAGGAATTAACTTGGTGACCCAGGAGCTTTTTAATGCACCTAGCCAGTAGGAGGAAAGTCACTATATAATGGGATATTGCATCAGCACCACCAGAGAGTGACAGATCCACTTTCATTGGCGCAGATTAATAAAACACATACAACCTAATTAACAGGTATTTAGTTAGCTGAGGAGGTCTGTGTAATGTTACCTATTTGAGTAAATGAGAAATATCTGCAGCCTTGATTGCTAAAACTCTACCTGAATCTGAAGTAAGTGTTTAATTAAGGTATTTACTTGTTAATAGGTCAAATTATAATTAATTAGATGTGTCATGTTTACTTAATCAAAGAGACAGAGTTATTTAATAATATTTAATGTCTACATGATGCCAGCAATATAAGGTGTGTGATATGAGAATATCAATCAAATTACAGTACACTTGAAACATCTTTACCATTTCCATTATCTTAAATAATAGTTGCTTTTAAAAGTTAATATATAACAATGTGTTTTAAACAACTTCAAATTACCCATACTTTAGCTAAAATTAATGTCTGATAAAACATTGTCATAATCATATTGACTTTTTAAAAGGTCTGCTTTAATGCTACTTTACTTAGATGCAAGATCGTTTGAATATTTAAAAGATGTGATTTCTTGTCTAACATATTGCTTTTAAGGGAGCTGTTAGGACTTGGCTGTTATGCTGTTATTACCTGTGAATACAATTTCCTTTTGGTAATGAAACTAATAGGCAAACCACACATGCTGTTGTGGTTGGCTGCCAAAACATGGGAATTTAGCAGGTTGCAAAAAATTTAAAAAATCCTGCAACTTCCCATGGAAGAACTACTGCTCCAGGCATATTTGTGTTAGATTATTTAGATAGCCTGGTGAGGAAAGGAAGCAGAATGAGGAAGCATCTCTTTCCCCTCCCACCCACCCCTTGGTCTCCTTTGCCAATGTTCCTCTTGCCACAGAAAGGAAACAAATGTGGAATGTTTGGGAAGATTGGTAATGAGTTTTGTGGGAATGGAGAAGAAAATATGGACAGAGTCTTGTGGAAATTCAGCACAGAGGGTGTTAGGGGTGGGTAACTTAAGGCCCTCCAGATCTTTCAGCAAAGCAGCTCTATCCATTCTAGCCAGCATAGCCCATGATGAAGAATAAAGGGAGTTGTAGGCCAAACCATCAGAAGGAACACAAATTGCTTACCTCTACTTTAGAGCATTCTCTGGTCTCTTGGAGATGAGGGACACTGCTTTGCAGAAATGACCATATTGCTAATGTAATATGGTTGCTGGTACTCCAACCACCTTCACACCTTGGTGTGAGCCAGCAAAGTGATTCTCCTATGTTCAGCAACACTGCCTTTTTCATTTGCAGGTACCTTTGCCATCCTTTTTGTTTGTTTGTTTGTTTGTTTATTATTTCTTTATTTATTTAGAATTTTTGTATCCCATCCCATCGCAAGAGCCTTGGGACAGCTTACATACAATAAATAAACAATAAATACAAATAGTGCAAATTAAAATCCAGATTCACCCTGGCTGTAAATTAAAAACCTATAGGTGACATTAAAAATTGTTAAAATATTGCTTAAATGAAAAGGTCTTAGCATGACGCCGAAAAACAAATAACGACAGCACCAGGCAGACCTCTCTGGGGAGCGCATTCCATAAGTGGGGTGCCACCACAGACAAAGCCCTCCTTTGGGTACTTAGGCTCCTAATGTTTTTCACGTAGGGTTCCTGGAGGAGGGCCTCTGCTGCCAATCTCAGGGGGTGGGAGGGCAAATATGGAAGAAGGTGTTCCTTTAGGTATCCAGGTCCCAAGCCGTTAAGGGCTTTATAGGTGATGACCAGCACCTTGAATTGAGTCCGGACTTCGATGGGGAGCCAGTGAAGCTTGTAGAGGACTGGGGTTATGTGAGAATAATGCCCGGTCCCCATCAGCAACCTGGCTGCTCTATTTTGCACCATCTCAAGTATCTGGACTGTCTTCAAGGGCAGCCCCACGTAAAGCACATTACAGAAGTCCAACTGGGAACTAACCAATGCATGTGTTACTGTTGCTAGGCAATCCTCCTCCAGGTAGGGACACAGCTGATGGATCAACCGAAGCTGAAGGAAAGCGCTCCTCGCCACCACAGTCACCTGAGCCCCTGCCCGTGCCCCGCCCCCCATCAGGCGCAGCTGCCACCCACGCCGGCTGGGGAGGGGGCAAGGGCGGCCGCAGAGAAACTCGCTGGTGCCGATGGAGGGCGCGCAGTGTTTGCATCACTTGGCTATGTCCAGATATGTATTTGATTTTATCATGGTCTAGGGAAGGGAATAAGATGACAGCAAGTGCTCTTGGATGACCAGTTCCAATAGTAATGGCTCACCTTGGAAGATAAAGGAAAGTCCAGGGATAATGGAATTATGGTTTTACTATGTCCTAGGACACATGCATGTATATGTCACCTACATGTAACTGCTGGTAGTGCTGCAATGTAAATAATTCATAGAATCCATGCTGACAAGACAGTTGTACAAACATCCATTTGTTCACCATTTTTGTTCACTCTGTTTTGCTTGCTGCAAGAAACTGCACACGAAGGACACTTAAATATCCACAGCCACTGCTTCTTCCCTACTTTGTTCCTCTAAGGCCTACACACATACTCAAGGCAGGAGAGCAGGGTTGCGGTAAGGGCAGCTCCAGCTACTCGGAGAAGCAGGTGCCCCCGCTAAAGATGACACTAGGACTACCACATCCCTGGCAGGAAAGGAACACATAAGTTTTCAAATCACCACAACCCACCCTGTGAACAAGCTATGCAGAATGGGTTGTTTGTTTGTGAGACAACTCAGGGTGAGCCTGGCAGATCATTGGCTTACCATCTTCTGCCTTGGTTTTCCCATGGGTATCCCACAGCTGGACCTGTTTTGTCTGCTTTTCTTCTATAATCGCAAGGCCTTTCATATTTGCTGCCCGTTTTTGTCTCTTTTGCCTATCTTTCCCCAGTTTGGAGATTGCTCTTCGCAATTTCCTATTTGATAGATATCAATAACCCATTCAACATGCTGAAATAGCACATTAGAGGATTTGCCATTGGTCATCAACCCTTTGTTTGGGTTTTAGAGTCCCACATCTGTACTGTTTTAATGGATTTTATTAGTCTGTATAATTCAGCTAGCCCAAGACCACACGTGCGCTTACATGGGTCAAAAATGGCATTGACTCAAAGAGGCTGCCAACAGCTCTCTCTCTCTCTCTCCCCCCCTCGCCCTCTAGTGTGTTTTGACAGCTGTCCAAAGGCAAACTGTCAAGAGAAACCAAAGCCAGATATGATCTTTGCTAGTGGAAAGGAGATGACTAGTAGATCACTCCCTTCCTGGAAAGACCCTTAAGGGGTATTTATTTATTTATTTATTTATTTCTCTGGAGGAGGGATTACTTATTTATTTTGGACCTGAAGCCTGTCAGATCTTTCACACTTTTGCACCCTTTCATAGGATCATAGGTGCTGTTAAACCTATAACTCTTTTCAAAAGGGCTTTTCCTTTTGTTTTTGCTTTTTGATATGGACATGTGCAGGCATGAAAAATATCAAATTCTACAGAGCACTTTGGTCTTTGATGTAGCTAGCATTGCTGTCCCATGCAGAACACTGGGAGTTGCAGTCCCAGAACCCTATAAGTAATCAAATCACCTTTACAAATGCCTTTTGCTCTTGACATCCATAGTTCATGGCACAACCTTGTTTGTTTGGAAAACAGAACTAGAAAAGACAATGCTATTTTTTAAAAGACGGTCCCTCTCACATGAATTCTGGAATGCTTGTTAGGTATATGGGGAAATTGCACTGTATATATAAGGAGAGCCAGTGTGGTGTAGTGGTTAAGACCATTGAACTGGGACTCAGGGGATCTGGGTTCTATTTCCAGCTTGGGCATGGAGCCATCTGGGTGACTTTAGGTCAGTCACAGACTCTCACCCCAACAGGGTTGTTGTGATGGTGGGGATAAGATTGAAAGCAGCAGGAGGGGAACAATGTAAGCCACTGAGAATTCAGTGTAAGTAAAAAGTGGCATATGAATCTAATTAAAAAATAAATAAGTTGGATTTATTTTGCAACCTACTTTTGCACTATTGAGAATAATGGAAAAGTAACAGTAAACTACAATAACATTAACTATTCACAGTAGAAACAGGTGTGGCAATAGCAGTATTTAAACTGTATTGGGGAGAATGGGTGTTAGTCTAATATCAATCAACAGCTGTGAAGCAATTGCCCTTTTAAAATTTAGTTATAAAATTGCTGGCAAGGAAAATATTACAGCAACTCTATTACAGTGTTTTGCTAATTTAATAGCTGAATCACTAGCAGATGCTCAGCAAAGCACATCTTCCATTGATAATGTTTCTTTCATTTTTCCTTCCATAAGCAAAATGGCAAAAGTGACCGAAGTATTGTGTACAATATTATTTTCTGCAAAATGTAAGCATGTGTTTATCTTGCAAAATTACTAATCTGCTAAGCCACCAGAACTATTAAAGAAATGTAAACAACAACAAGAAGAAGAGTAGCATATAGCTTTCAAAGAACTATTGTTTACATATTAAGATGATGCAGTTAACTAGGAGTGTGTAGTCAGAAAAAAGAAGGAAAAAAACCTAAACAGGAGCCAAAAGAAGCTGAAGGAGATCTTGAAAAACAATAAAGCCTGCTCCACTGCTCCACTTTTAAGTCTTGTGAAAGGTTGCTTGTAGCAATGGTTCACCTCTTTTCTGTCAGTCAAAATGTGGATGCCAACTCACATCAATTGTTAGTTTATTTATTGATTTTATATCTTTGGCCAGGGTGTTTCCAATTATATTGTTTTTATATGATTATATGTATTTATTTATTGTTGTAAGCCTCCTTGAGGCTTCGGCAAATGGGGCGGCATAGAAGTTTACTAAATAAATAAATAAATAAATAAATAAATAAATAAATAAATTCAAGGGAAGGATTAATAATATTCCAGGTTACTTGATTCAGCCCCCACAACACCTGACAGATGTGATGAATCCAATAATCTACATTGTCTTCAGAAAGCACTGGGCAATGAAACCTGTTTCCCATTCAGAGTAATCTATCATGTTTCTTACCTTTGCCAACAGCCAAAATTTGTATTTTATGCAAATTAATAACTGACCAATTGGATTTGTGATAACTGCAAAGGTTTCTTGGTATTCCAACCCAGAATAGTAGAACACAACTACCAACAGCTCCACCACAAATTCAGACCCGGACTTCCTAGGAGAGAGGCAGGTTGTAGAGGTGGAATAACTGAATACAAAAGGAACCATTCTGGAGATATTACCTTTCCCACACCACTGCTTCCCTGGTTGAAAACGACAGCCATGCAACAATGCATCCTTTTCTTTGTCCAGTCTGCCTGGCATTCAACTCTTACGGATAACTTCAGAAACTATTATACTTGGTCAGAAAACTGCATATACGAGTTTCCAAAATGGATACGAAACTTCAAGAACATATTCTGCTTCTTTCTAAAGAAAGCCCAGATACTTTCAAAGCAAGCTGCTTCATCTACAGAAGATGCATGGCCCTTTTGCAACAACCCAGAAGAGTGAGAACTATCACTGGCGAGGAGAACAAAGGATGCAGAAAATATACATTTGTGATTATACATTTGTGTGTTCTAACACCTCCCTCTTCTGTGTGTGCATATATATATATATATATATGTGTGTGTGTGTGTATGTGTGTGTATATATATATATATATATATATATATATATAAACTCAAACGTAAACTCAAATGTTTGTTTAGCTGTTATATAAATTATCTGTGACTAAACCAGTAATCCAGTTGCAACACAGCTGAGTCATCTTCAGGAAGGATGCCTGTTTAAATCAGGGGAATCTTTAACAGCATCCATTGTCTCTCCCTCTCTCTCCCTCTCACTCACCCTCTCTTCTGTCTTCTTCCCATTTTTTAAGTTTGCATCCCCTGTAGAGCTCGTAAGACAATATTCCATGATGGTTATGAGGCAAAATTGTGCAGTCTAATGCAAGATGCAATCATTTCCGGAAAACTGCTTTTCTGTAGATATAACCAAATGAATTGCCACTGTAACGATGTGGTCGCCTTCAGATGCCCTAAGGTAGAACTACACATTAGGCTGCAAATGGGATCCGCAATGCTGTGTTTGCTGCCAAAGTTACAAATCGAGAGTAGAGGAGCGTTTGCAAGGGAGAGGGAGGCACTAGAGACATTCGGAAGCTGTATCTGGATGGAAGAGGGCCGCTTCACCCTTCCACCGCTGCACCTTCCTCTCTGTGAGTCCTCGCCTAGCTGCTTTCTGTCGTTTGCCTCAGAAACTCCTCTGGAATCTTAGTGGGGCAAAGAAATCTGAATACAGCTCCGGAGGTAAATATAGTCAAGATAACAATTTATTGATTGATTTGATTTGTACCCAGCCTTTCCACCTAAAATGGGCACTTAAGGTGACTTACAGGCAAACATAACAATGATTAAAAGTTAAATACCTCACAATACAATACAATATCACTTGTGTAGAATAATACAAAAAATACACCAACAGGCAAACTTGCAGGCTAAAAGATCCTTGAATAAAGAAATATTTGCCTACTGGCCAAAAGGCAAGAAAGAGGAAGTGAGCCTAATCTCCCTCACAGCCTGGGGGCAGCCACCAAAAAGGCTCTGTCTTTGGTCTTTGATCTCCACCCAACATGTCACTGTAGGAGACAATCTTGCACAGCAGGCTCATACAGGAGAAACCAATCTTTCAGGCAACCCAATCCCACGCTGTAATGAGTTTCATAGGGCACCATCCAGAAACAGATGGGTATCCAGGGAAGCTTCTGCGATATGGGAGTCATATGGCCCCCACCACTGGCCCTGGTCAACAGTGCTCAGTTCAGTACAAAGCAAGAATGACAATAATGAAAAGCCTCCTCTAGCTTAGATTCAAATAATAACTGAAAGAAATTAATCTCTCCTACTGTCACAGCATCATACCTTTCCTTCCACGTCCCATCACTTCTTTCTTTTTTTAATTGCTTCAGCATTACAGGAAAGGAAAGAGGATTTCTCTGCTTCTTCCCATTCTAATGCCTGCCATGATGCAAGAGGCACTGCATAATTTAATTTTTCCAGGCCTACCAGCATTCTTTGCATTTGTGATGCAACATGCCAAGGATCAAACAGTGAAGAGGGGATACAGACCTCCCTTTCTTCTGGAGTTGCTGCAGATTTGGTAACAAGTTAGAAGCAGGTGAGAAAGAGATGGGGTGGAAAGGCAGAAAGCTGGGTGGGAAGCTGAGTAAAAAAGATTTTGGAGGTTCATGAGAAGGGTGCCACTATTTCAGAAAACAGATCAAAATTGGGTTTGCATGAGCAGAACTATTTTCTGCATTTCAGCAAAACCATACAGATAGAACCCAACTCTGAGACTAATAAGGAGTTTGTCCATTAGTAGTTGTAAAAGAAAAACAGGAAAGGGGGAAGTAAGGAATGGTTAATTCTTTCTATTCCTCCTCCATCACCCCAGCCTCTCTTTGTATCTTTGGCAGATTTTATTACATGTGCTCAGAAGTCCCAAGTTTGTACTAATCCCTTCTGCTGGCCCTGACATAGTATTGCTAGTTTGATCACTGTACATATGCAGTAATGAGCCTTGATTTCACCAAGATTACCTTGTTTAAGGCAAGCCCCATTTTAATCAAGCACAGAGATTACCCATCACTGCTGCAGCCACTTTCCATGCAGAACTCAATGGAATGGTGAAATGTATGTCAGCAATCAGAAAGACAGATTTGCAGGGGGCTGTTTTGGGACCCTTTTTGTTTTGGCTGAAAAGCAGGACACTCATACAATAGAATGAATAAGTATCACTGTATGGGGCATTGGGGTAAGATGCTTATTACAGGTAAATACTAACAGATGATTTTTTTAGCTTTTTTATGTTTTGTTCTTTGTTATAAAGTGGTTATTTTCTATTTAAATATTGCCCTAGTTTGCATGACAGGAGCACCCATCAAAGGCAACTCTTCATGGTGGGCTGCATCATCTTATGCAAGTCCAGACTGCTTCTTGCAGAGTGGCTTCACCCCTGCTTTCTAACAAGCCACTCTGAATACCAATGGGCTGTAGTAGAGTTCAACCAACCCCTAATGGGTTCTCATTTTGTCTGAACCTGGGGTACAAATCCCACCATGGCTTCTGGGAAGTAGCAAGAGTGCTCAGTGAGATTAAGTAATTAGTAAGTAAGTAAGTAGTAAGCAAATAAACTATTACTATTCTTGCTGATTGCCTCTGTACTGCAGCAAATGGCAGTGCCTTCCAGATTGATGGAGCAGCACATTGGAGGGGCTGCCATGAGTCGATTATCATTTGAGGAGAGGAGAGGAAAGCTTTTTAACAGCTGTCAAGTCCTACAAAGATGCAAAATTCCAGGGGCTGAAAAAAGGAAGCCTCAGCTGGGCAAATGACTCTCAAAACTATGAGGAAGTCACTGCAAAGGGACAGGAATGCTGCCCACCCTCTTTCATAAGCAAATAGCAAATTGTGGCTTTGCTTTGACATGACAGCTAACGTTTTAACAGCTGTCAAGGGAAACAGCAATAGGGTCTTGGTTATCTAAAGGAGCACTTGTGTTCATATGTGCCCTCTCGCCCCTTGAGATCAGCGGAAGAGGCCCTTCTCCGGGAACCCTCCGTGAAGAGTATTAGGAGGGTACGTACTCGGAGAAGGGCTTTCTCTGCGGTGGTGCCCAAGCTATGGAATGCGCTCCCCAGAGAGGTCCACCTGGTGCCATCATTATTTGTTTTTCGGCGCCAGGCCAAGAACTTTTTATTTAAATGCCATTTTAATTGCTAATATTATTTATTTATTTTACATCCTTGGCCAAGATGTCTCCAATTACATCGTTTTTATATTGTTATTATTTATTTATTGTTGTGAGCTGCCCCAAGGCTTCGGTGAATGTGGAGGCATAGAAGCTTTTTATATAAATAAATAAATAAATAAATAAATAAAATATAGAGCCTCTCTGAGTCAATGCAAAGATACCTGAAGGAATGCCTTTCTCCACATATCCCTACCAGAACTTAAGTTCTTCTATGATGCTCTTCTAAGTGAACCCCACACCCATTAAGTGAAGGGGCAAATGACTAGGAAAATGGTTTTTTGTCTTATCTTGCACCTTTGGAATGCCCTAAGGAGGCACAACTGACATCCTCATTTTTCACTTTCCATCACCAGGTGAAGACATTTCTATTTTGTATTTCTTTTTAGTAGATTAGATGGTTTTATTATGTTTTCTCACTGCTTGCTTTTATTTTTCATGCACATTGTTTCCTGTTCCCATGTAGATAATACCCAGAATATTGACCAAGTGAGAGTACCCATTTTCCAACTCACAGAATTGATCAGCTCTGACCATAATGATATGTTTTTAAAAAATAATATTAAAAATAGGTGGCCAACGAGTGACAGCCCCTTCAGTGCTTGGGCACTTAGAAGAGGCGGTCACTGGCATTGTGAACTGCAGCAAAAAGGTCATAACAAAAGCTACAGCAAGCGAAAAGGGGCCTCATGATTGTGACAGGGAGATGAGACTAGCCACTGAACCTCCTAGAATATATGGTGGAAGTCTGAAGGGGGTAAAGGAGGAATAGCCCACGCTGTTCCTGATTATCTTTTGGGTGCACTATGGGTTGCTTGTGCTACTACCAACCTCCATGGCTTATTGCAAGGTTGGGTTAGCATGACATGTGAACCCACCCCTTGTGTTTCCCTGAGTTAATTGTCTGTTCTTTGCAGGGGTTCAAAAGGTACCAGATGGGTCAGCCCTGGAAACTGAAACTTGCAGAGCTGGGTTGGTTATTATTAGAAGCAGAAGCTTAGCAAAAGATCTTATGGTCTTCTGATTGTCTGAAAGACTGGGAGGACAAATTGGAATAGTAAAACTGTCGAAGACAGATAGCAATCAAAAGAGAGAGGCCAGAGGAGAGAGTGTTACAGAAGACTGAGTCCAGGGATAAAAGAAACTAAGTTGAAGTCAGGGATGCTGGAAGTTGCATAGCTAAAGTCTAATATGGCTAAGAGCATTTTCATTATTCCTAGGAGCTGGATTAAGAGGGGAAACTGTCTAGGCTAGGTTTAGTTGGAAATCTTCTGTAGACTTCTTGTTCTTATGCTTACTTACTAAAACTGTTTCAAAATCTGTCTTCCACATGATAGAAATATCATGACTGATGCTGGTTAATTTCTGTTTGTTCATCTGTTTGTCCAAAAACATTTAGTAAAAACAATAATCGTAAACTGCCTTTAACCTTGCCAAACAAGACCTCTTTGGGACTAAAGTATATCTTATAATCAATAATGACTTCCATTGTTTTCACACCTTTTTTCCAAGACTGCACAATATTAGAAAGTATGGTGAATACTGGCTGTTTCTGTTTGATCTCTCCAGCATTTATTTAAATAAATATAATTTTTCAGCCATTGCATGTTTCGATACCATCTACACTACAGTTGATATATAAACTCTTCTCTAAGAGAAATGCTAATCAGCCACTTACCTTACTTCCTTCAGCTCCATATCCATTCCATTAGGAACTGCTCTTCCTAGATTTCTTTTCCATTCCATCACATCGTGTAAAGTCTTTCTAGTCTTTGTAAGATTGTACACCATTTGCTCAACCATTTTTTAATGAAATGAATTCCTCAGATGTTGTGTTCATCAAATCATGCCCCATTTCATATTTATAGACTAAAGCTAAAAGCTGTGCTTGGTACCTTCTCATTTTCTCACTAATCTGAATATATGACCAAAAATGCAAACAAACAACAAAAACAACAAACAAAACCTTGAGTTATTCCATCTGAGATAAGGCATAAGAAAACCCCCAGTAAATCCTTCCTTTCCAAATTGCTCACTAAGAGTAGAATATGAAATAAACAAGCAAGAGGAAGGTAACTTGGTTGAACTAGAGCCATGTTTTATTAAATATTTGCTCAAGATCTGCAAAGGAATATGAGTTCTCTGGGCACCAAACATGATGAACTGCTGAGATTTTGGGCACCCAGCCTTTACCACCCATCTCCTGAGAACATGGGGGCCTGATCTAGAGCAGATAAAAAAGCTTCTCCAGGCACCAGTTATGTGATGTGAAAAGGGTCGGCTTAGGAGTTCTTTCAAGAAAACATTCATCATACCAAACACCTACTTTTCGCATGGAAAATATTTGCTAATTTGCTGAAGAGTATTTGATTCAGCCCAATTCCAAATTCTCACTGGTGTACAATACAAGGAGGGGACCCCCCAAACCACCTCCCCAGGAATTCATTTATTAAAAATTGTGTATTTATTTTTACCTGCTCAAACTTCAGTCATGTTCAAAGTACTCTCCATTTGATGCAATATACTATCAAGACTTTTTTTTTTTCACTACTCAAAGCTGGTTTTGGACTTGTCCATTTTGATGCCTTCTGGTTTTTGTTTCATCTCTTCCACTCTGTCAAAATGTCTCCCTTTTTGAAGACTTTTTTCATTTGGGGAAACAAAAAAAGTTGCACTGGGCAAGATTGGTTGAGACATCAAGGGTCACGCCATTTTTGACCAAAAACAGCTGGACACTCAGCTGAACAAAATTTCACTGCCACACATTGTTGGTGTAAATTAGTCATACCAAAATAGGTAAATGCATTGAAAGAATCTGCAAAAACACCTCAATGAAGTCGAACACAGCCTCTCACAACAATCCAGGTGGGTACGCTAATGCAGATGGGTTCCTAGAACACTCACCTAGAACACTCCAGAGGATAATCCCTGGCTTTTTTGGGGTTCCACCCCATGCATCATGTTTACATCCTATTCTAAATATGCTTAGGGTAGTGCGCATCACTGAATAACCAGGACCTATTCCTCCTGTACATGTTTCCTATGAGTAGTGTGTGCTTAGAACAGAAGTGAGAACTGAGAACACAAGTGTACCAAGTTTCCATGGAAATCATATTGTAGATATTATTCAAATGATAACCCATCAAAAGAAAAATCTGTCTTCTGAAGGGTTAAAGCTCTGATGAGTGGATAATTTTTCCTCTTAAGGTAATATCTATATTTTTATCAGTAGTCTGAATATTTGCATAATAGACTGCACTTCTTTTTGGTGGCAAGGCTTTTAGAATGAAATTACCAGCTTCATGCACCATCACATTATTTAATAGAAATAAATGCAATATTGAAATATTCTGCAGATAATCCAAATTGCTACCCCAGATATGAGTTGTAAATTTATGGATTTTGAAATAATAATATCTCAGACAATAAAATGGAGTGCTGCCTTGAGTCCTATTTTTTGGATGAAATGTGATGAATAGAATAGAATTGAATTAGAGCTGGAAAGGGCCTATGAGGCCATCAAGTCCAACTCCCTACTTTGCTTCCCCATGAGGTCACGCTTCCGGTTGCAAACCCATGTTTAGCAGAGGTGCTAGGCAGGCAAGTATCCAATGCAAGAAGGACCAGGGTGGTGAAGGTACCCTTCACACTTCTCCCCACTCCCTGAAAAACATTCATTTGAATTGTCTAAGTGAGGCATCTTGGAGCAGGAGAGAAGGAGGGTGATGCACCATCAAGGTACAATGCATCTTGGTGGTGCCTTAACTTCTTCCACTCTTCACCCACATGGACTTTCTTGCAACCTTAGAGAAGCAGCTGGAACAGCTCTTTCTGGTTCACTGTGAGCTCTGATCTTCAGCTACAAGCCCTGAATGACCTTTCAGGCAGAGGATCTAAGCTTTCCTGTGGCCATCCAGACACTTCCTAGCAACCATGGCATTGCTCTGTTAGTCCACTGAGGAACTTTGTCCAACTTTGGAAATGAACACAAATTTGAGAGGCATGGTGCTGCACAACACTCAAAAATTGATTTTATTTGTTTGCACAATTTGACTGTTCATGCAAAATGAACAGTGATCACATGCAAATGCTGAGTATGGATGGGTAGCAAGCCTGCATTCAAAGAACCTTGGTGATCTGGAACATCAATTATTTACCCTTCTCTGATAGAGAAGGAGATGGCTATCAGCACTGATCTTCTCCGGAGTTCCTATTGCCCTAAATTGATAATTTTTGTAGGGCAATTCATGTACATAGCATTTTATCAAGATCTCATGTGCCAGACACCCAACTCCAATGTGTTTATATTTGAAATGAGAGACAATGGGGGGAATAGAAGCATAAGTAAGGAGAGTAAAATGTGATTCCTTCAATTATGATGCTTTGTGTAGTTATGCATAAGGTATAAAGACTGCTGGAATGGGAGGGCAGAGGTTTCCCAGAAACATGAGTTTTGAGGAAGGGATATTAAGTGACGTGATTGCATGAAGGCATTCTGGAGATAATCTGTCATAAGGGGCAGCAAGAGAAAATGGTAAGTCAAGAGATCTTTGGGTGTCTGAGAGTAGTGAGGCTGGATGAATGAAAATCATGGAAAGGAATGTTGGAATATGTACAGTGATCAGGAAAAGTGGAACCATAGAGGGCTATGAAGGTAAGACCCAAAAGATTCCACTGGATCCAGGAGTGAACAGACAGCAGTGAAGAGTATTAAAGAGTGAAATTGCATGGTCCAAAAAATCAAACGAGGCGAATACTACAAACCAGTGAATACTGAGCAGTTAATAATTACTGCATGTATCCAAACACCAAAACATCTCAAACTTTTCCAGTACCAAAATGTACTGCAATCTTCTGATTGGAAAGGATACTGTAAAAATTCAAAGAAATGTCCCTTTCTATACAAGTTGAATTCCTGCTCTCTTCCCTACTCCCTTTTTCCAAGAAAGTCAATGGACCACCAGTCATTCAGCAGTACTCTTTAGTTAACCTCAGGTTAACCTGTGTAGGGGAGTAGGAGCTCCATAACTTGTAGTGGCAGGGCTGTGGCCTGAAATCGTAATTTCCAGTGTGACAGAGCCTGAATCCAAATCCTGTCAGCTGTTCTACTCAGCATCAGTTATCTTCCCTCCACCTTTTCACCTAAAAAGTAATCTGTTACAGTAGCTCCAAGAAATCAATTATCCTGTTTGTTGACAGAAGATTTTATTGATATGTGATTTCTGGAGAATATTTTTTCTATATTTCATAAGGAGAAATTTTTCACTATTAATTCTGAAGTGAAACACTGCAGATTATTGAAAATGGTTTCTCATTGAATGTGACATATCAATGATGACAATAGCTAATCACCAATACTGAGTGAAGGCATTTTTATAAGTAAACTATAGAATTTTCATCATTAATAGACTGTTGGTTATTTTTATCCCTTCCCATAAAAAAGGCATAACTGCAGTCAAAAATAATCTTTGATTTTAGAAACAGTCAAACCAGAACCCTAATTTTAAATATAAACAAACAAAACTACCAAAAATGTATAAACATTTTAGGAAAGGAAAAACTATTAAAATTGTAATACTCAATATATACCGATAACAAAAGATGAATACAAATCTCACTTAACTTCTGCAATTACAAGAGGTGCTCAAAGTGCTCACCATCAGCATCCAGACACTTTTGGTTATGGCAAACTATTGCTTGAGCAACATTGGCCAAAAAGTGTCCACTTGTGCCGCTGTGCATGCCATTTCAATTTCCTCCCAAAGTGCCACCAGTATTGCTGGTTTTCTATAGTACACCACATCCTTTAAGGTTCCCCATAGGTAGAAGTCAAGGGGTGTTAAGTCAGGAGAACATGGAGGAAACTCTACTGCACCTCTTCATCCTATCCATTCTCCTGGCAAATTCTCATCCAGGTAAGCTCGCACATCTCGGTGGAAGTGTGGTGGGGTGCCATCTGGTTAGAAGTAAAATCAATCACTCTCAAAAAGTCTATGAACTGCTGGTAAAATGAATGTGAGTAGCATGTCTAGGTACACTTGACCAGTAACAGTATCTTCAAAAAAGAATGTCTAACTAGTCCCTTTACTGACAGTCCACACCAGAAGTTGAGGTCTGGTAAATTAACTTCTTTTTCCACATGAATGTATGGATTTTCTGGAGCCCAATACACACAATTATGTCGGTTCACCATTTTCCCCAAAAACACCTCATCCTCTCATACCATGTTTAAGGACCACTCACAAAATACCTTTGATCAGGGTGATCTTCATTCAGTGCATGCAATAATCTTGAGATGAAAACTTTTCATTTTGCTATTTTAAGAATGCGTCATATGCTTGTTCTGCTAACTCCTGTCTCACGTCCACAATGTTTGGTAGACTTCTGTGGTGAGCTTGTAAACTATTGCAACACCATAGCAGAAGAAGCAGGACTTGTTGCTGTGTGAGGCCTCCTGATCTTCCCTTGTGCACATCACACACAGTACCATGAGTCTCAAGCTTATCACAAATGTGTGTGATTGTTAGGCATGTTGGAGATTCTGTTGCACACTCGCACCTCCATTGCTGTTGTACTTCCATAACATTTTCGAATTACAAATACCACTTCAAAATGGTTTTGCACTCCTCGAGAGACAACTGTGCTTCCGCCATTTTCTTTACTCTCCTGCCTGTCACACGGTGATGCTAGCATTCATTTGATTAATGCCATCTTTTGAGTGAACACCATACTACCCATTGTTACTAGAATTCAATTCAACTTTGAAAAGTAATACATAGATAACATCCCTTAAAATATGTATACAGTTTTGGCACCCCCAGGGTATAATATGCAAAAATAATGCTCATTTCTATGTTTTGAAACAAGCATAAAATGAGTAACCAAACATGATTTACTGTCTGTTTTCATTATGTTAAGTTGATTATATCATATCACTTTACATAACCTCAGAATAAGAAACAAGTCCATTTGCCATTGATAAAGCAAATTATGTGGTCACTGCGGTATTTGTATAAAAATGTCCTCCAGTGTGAAGACAATTAATTATACATTATGATGAAGAAATGAGTTCTGCCTCAACTTAATGCTTATAATGATCTTTTAGTTCACTCTAATTTCAACCCACTATGATAGTCATAATTATCCAAACATTTAAAGGCAATACATTCAGAGAGGGTGGCCAGATATGCATCAGCAAACAGAGTGAAAGATGACCCAAATTTCCATATACTAAGTAATAGGAATAGGTGCAAATTTAGAAGTAATTAGTATAATTCAGATTATAAGTGAAATACAAATGAATTTACTGTGGAAGATCAAGTCCCTCAGAACTCTCTCTGATATCCAAAGTAATTAGAAGACACACTCTACCTTGACCAATCAGCAACAGCAGTGAAAGAAGCAGGACTGTAGTACTCAAAGTGGTAAGGAAGGAGGTGTTGTGGAAAAAGGAGCAGCTGGTGTGAGCTTCATTGTGGCAGAAAGAGGGGGAGAAGCAAAAATGGAAGCAAATTCAATTGTCATTTGAGAAAGCCAGGAAGGAAAGTTTAGTGAGGGAATGAGTGGTAGATCTCACCAGCTTGAGAAAGAATGAGCATCTGTTAGCTCTCTTCCTCTTTCTTCACCCTGTACTTCTTTCCCCTTTTTGAGATAATGACACAGACAATGCCTCTCCCCCTTCTTTACCCTCTTTCTTTTCTTTCTTCCACGTACCCACCCTCTTTCCCCTGTGTTCATCTGCCTCCAACTCCATTATTGCTATTTTCCTCCTTACTGACTTTAGCATCTTACTATTTAATGTCATTCTGAAACAGTCTGGGCTGCTGAGTTCATGTCTCCTCCTCCTCCTCACCGTCATCACTAGAAGGATCTCACCATCCAAAAGTTGGCTGGGATTTATAGGGAGATAGAAAGAGAGAAAGAGAACTCCAGTGTCCAGAATACATTGCACTCTCCAGCCCAACCTCAGCTCATCTAGAACAAGTTTAGATGAATATACCATAGCAGGGCCTACATGGAGAATTTTGGAACTCTAGAGGAATTCAGGTAAAAAATGGAAGTACTAAAAATTAAGCTCAATCCAGGACAAAAGAGCATCTGGCCCCCTATGCTTAAGTGAAGAACATTAAAACTGTATGGTGGTTGCAGCTTGTAAAACATTCATGGCCATTAAAGTGGTTCTTAGCAGAGTTCTGGTGGTAGTTGGAGGAAGGAGAGCTCATCCCTAGGAGCTAAATAATGACATTTCAAAAAGTTGTGTTTGCTTCTTCTCCCATCCCCTCAAAGCAAGATGTTTTCCCAGAAGTCTTTTTGGTACCAGCAGGTGGAGTGGCTTTGTAAGTACTGGTGGGCTTTTGTGGGTCAAATTATCTAATCATATAATGCAATCGATTAATCAATATAAGCCCTCTAGACTTGTAAATGTATTTTATATTATTCCTTTTCCAGATTATCTTTCACAGGTACAATCTACTGTTATGCAGTAGAATTTAGTGTTTTACTACTATAATATCTATTATATTATATAGCCAGTATAATATTTGCTATAAAACCCCTGATCCTAATGGAACCAAGGAAAGATGGTAGACTGCCCAGCTTACATTTAAGTCCAGGAACATATAGCTCCTTGAAAGTCAATGTAATTAACACAAAGTGCAATTAAGCTGAGGATGCCACCACAATCCAGATTGGTTCTTGGACTGGAGTCCTGTTCAGATATGTTATGGACTCAAGCTGGACTTATCTGGGTAAGCAGTTTCCTTTTATACAGAATTAATTTACATCCATTTTTAGGTAACAAACTCAAACATCATGATGTGTTTCATGATGTGTTTAATCATGAAAATACAGATTACTGAAGCCATCATTATGGGCTACTTTGGTCATTAGTATATTCATAATAGCTAATTCCTCTGCTTCCTGTTATTCTCTTTTTCCACATCCTACTGCTTGCTACAAGGCTTTGAACACAGCTTGATGCCAGACAAATGGTTTGCCACCTGGGTTACTTACCTCTTGGTCAGCCAGACACAAGGTCTGCTAACTACATTACATTGTCAAATTTAGTTTTTCTATCGACAAGCATATTGATTTCCTGATTAATGTACCTCTCTTTTATTGGTGTTTTCTACAGGAGACATAATTTTAATGTTTGTATGATCAATAGCTCTATCAGGACCAAGAATTCCTACAGTTAACCCACATGGTTCTAACTATAGGGAGTTGCATATTTCTCAATAAATACAAGAAGGAAGTGGTAAACATTACCCGAGCAAAGAAAATTGATGGGCTGCCTGAATTCCTATTGTATTTTCCCCCTGGGAGATAATGCAACCAACCAACCACCTCATGAACAACCAAAGGAGGGGGTGGAATCCTTCAGACAATTTTCTCTGGAGAAGAAAAGCAGTAGGCACTAATGGTTTAAAGTTGACTATAAATGCATAGCAAGTAATTACTTTTAGCACTCCCATTGAAGAATCACTTGTGTAAATACTCATAACGGAAATTATTTTATTTCATTTCAGATTATGAAATGACATTTTAAACAGCCTGGTTAGTTAACTTTGTAACAGTAATGGAATTCTGTGGTTGTCATGGGTGTTTCTAACATTAAGGCAATCCCTAAATTACAGAAGGCACCTGAAGGCAGCTGCTTAAAATGCAGATAAAGCTGTTCTTGTTATTTGAATTGTAATGTGTTATTAAAGGTGGGGTGGGGAGACAGGTCTTTGCTTGTTGCCACATAGTTTACTTTCTGTTATTACTTTTTTGGGCTAGAAGGAGTGAAGGAAGCTGGTTTTATGAATACCAATAGAATGAGTGTGGGGCGACTTTTTTCCCCTAAGGAACTGATCCATGCAAATGGATTTGTATAATTTTAATGGAGTTCCATGTTACCATAGCTGTTCCTGCAGTGACCCTAGGCAATTCGATGGTGCAGCACAGATCTCCCTCCACTTTCTCAATCATGAGTATGAATTGATCTACAATTTCTCAGGATTCTGGGTCCCCGAATGATGGTCTTATAAGAGTTTCATTTAAGTGAGAGGGAAAAAATAGACATTAATCACCTCCCTCAACCTGAGCATCAGTCCTACTGTGGCTAATATAGTCAGCCAGGAAGGGCAAAGTTTCAGTAAACAGATTGTAGCCAACCATTCTTCAGATGCCCCGTCTACATTATCAAGACCTATAAGCTGAGAATAAACCAACACAGCAGGGCAAATATTTAGGAAACTCCTGTTTCCCTGGCCTGCATCCATGTTGGCATCCCAAACAAGGTGGATAAAAGCAACTTTATCTACAAGGAAAGAGGCTATTTTTTACTGCAACCCACCCCCTGCTCTGCCTTCCCCGCTCAGCCTCCCAGTGAAGAATGACCACACAGTATGGAAAAGTGTTTCATGTGTTCCATGTGAATAGGAGGATGCCAAGTAAGTGAACTTGTTGGCTGCCCACCCATAAAGAACAACTCTCTCACTGGACTTTAGTCTGCATTCAGCCTGATTCATTCAAAGATTTCTTGTTCAGTGCTCCAGTCATTGTTCCTAGGTCTCTTTCAAACCAGGGGGCTGACAGGGCTCTATCAAGAGGGGGAGGAGGAGGGAGGACAATGCTTTGGAGTGATAATATCAATCACCTCGACCACTTCTGAATTACACAGTTCAATCAGGACTTTAGCAGCATAATTTGTTCATGAACAGATAGGTGTGCAAAAATGAGCATATCAAGAGAATGCAAAAATGAGCATATCAGGAGAACGTATGCTAAAATGCATACACAGGGGGAAATTCTTACAAAACTGCATATAAAGGGGCATCTTTTGTACACATTTCTCCTAATGTGTGTGTTGCTGTGTGTGATTTTCCCTCATGTACACATTTATTTAACTCTGACAACTGCATCACAAAATTAGGATGAATGTAAAAATGGAAAGATAATTGAATTCCAGTTCATATTTTTTTCTGGGAAGTGTGAATTAAATCAGCTTATTTTCAAGTGCGAACTTAATAAATGTCTCCACCATTGCTGAAGGTCCATGGTTTCCATGGCAGACATGAAATCCTGAGCCACTCCCAACAGAGCAAGCTCAGCATGCCTGTTGAAGTCCCAGAACAAGAAGTCTATATTTACCCAAAATAAAATAGCCGAGAGCCTATTCATAGACTGGAACAGGACAAGAAGCAATTACATATTTGCCTTTTAACGGTTAATTTAAACACAAAAACAAGTAGACAGTGGAGGATACAGCCTCTCTTTATCTGCCCATCGTTTCATGGAGACTGTCCAAGAAATGATATAATGATATTACACATTGGGGTACTGGGAACAGGGAGGTATATGTATGTAGTTGAGCACACAGAAATAGAAGTGCAAGTACTAGTAACATTGGGACTGGAATTGGCTGGAGTGCAGTCCATAAGATAGGCAGCCCAACAGTGGAGTCAATTGCAAGCCCATGCTAAGCCTCAAGATCTGGGCTGGCATGGCTGAAACTGGAACACTGAGTTGCAACAACGCAGGTGCAGGCAGAGGGGTAGGCAAAGGAAGCCCAGGGAGCTGGTAGATTCACAGGGAATGGATAGGAGGATGCCCAAAGGAAAGCATGGGGCAACCTTGTGCAAAGTCAGTGTGCGTACATTATCCCCTGCCCTGAAATCTGTACAAAGTGAGGGAGAATGACTGGATTACCTGGGCAGGTGGACATGGAGTCAGGCTGGAAACGAAATGCTGTCTGTGCTTCATATGGCTTCTGGTATATAATATACTGTATTAGGGATGCCTTTGCACAAACCAAGATACATTAGATTGTGGATTTACTTATGTATAGATTGAACAGCAGAATGTGTGCCCCAGGGGGGCAGTTACTCCAAGATGTAAGATGAAACTATCTTCACCAAATGTACACATTAGAAAGTTTAACAATGGATCATATTTCTCTCTGAATATGTACTTATAGATAAGTTTTATTCTAAAATATGCATTTGAAATATTTTAACATCAAAAATCCATGGAGATAATGACCTTTTGATCCACATAGGTAAAACAATACTGTTATTGAAGGTTAAATTCCTCAAGCAACCCTGCATTAGTCTTACATGTTTTGGTCCTTCATTTTCAGGACTGTACTCATGGTTTTCTAACCTCATCACAATGCTTGTGCTATTTTGAGTCCTGCAGTTAGAAAGCAGAGAAATCCTCCAGTTATCAGACCCTAATGAAAATCCAGTGCATAAACTCCCATCGTTTTCGAAATCCAAACCATTGTTTTTACAAGCTTAAATAAATCTGTGTTGCAAAGCGAGACATGTGGAGTGGGTAGAATCAGATCCACTGTGATTAGCCGTAACACTCATGTGCTCACAAATATCATCTGTGCAGTTCATCTTCCCTCATCTAGCAAGTTTTGTCACCCCGTGCTTTTAATGGAACATATGAAATCAATATCAACTTAGCAGTGGGCAAATAATCTATGATTTGAGCAGCATGCACTTGATGAATACTCTTTTTAAGGTAGAAGTCTAAAGTTCAAATGTGTTTTAAAAAAGGAAAGACAACAGCATGCAATAAGAACAACCAAAAAGCTGTGCTCTCATGGAAGGGTAGGAGACTGAAAAGCTGATTATGTCAGGAGGGTATTCCAGCTCACTTCTCCCACTGAACCTCGTTCCACATTCCCTTTATTTTTTATTTGATTGAAATTGATGTGGAAACTTTTAAGAATAAACAATGTTGAAACTTGCAGGCATGATTTGGTGTTGCCTAGGTAACTGTTTGTAATTAATTTTAAGCACCAGCTGCTTTGTGACAAGCATGAAACCTGACAAAGGTTCATGGAATGACTGTTTACCCATTCCATTTCCTTAGCTGCTCTCAGAAAATTATTGGGATTTCTTGCAGTACCATGAGCACAACAACAACCACTAAAGCTAAAGTGATATTGAGGTCTTGTCAACCAGGAATTAGAAAGAAAAAAAAAATAACCAGGAAAACTGTTTTTATGCTTTAACAATGAATAAAAAGCACAATCTATATTTTTGGATATAAGGTCTTGCTGTTAGGAATGTGCAGATCAGCAAAACAAAAGTCCATATCAGATTAAACATTTTATTTTTCTTCTCATTTGAAAATCCATCTGTAGTTTTATGCACATTTTCTCAATGTAATCATCAGTTACGCATACCTTTGAAATGTGTGCATTCTTCTTACACATGCGTTTCTATGGATTCTTGCAGAGTATACATTTTTATGCACATTTTCTAAATGTGTGCTATATACTTTTTTTAAAAATCTGTAAATTACATTATAGGGTGAGAAATGTATAGCTATCCACTGCAAATTGAATCCAAATCTGTGTTCAGTTGAAAGGTGCAAACTGGATGCATCCTTTTCAAAAATGATTTCAAAGGCATTTCTAAGACATTCTTGGTTGCCTTTGTATCATTAAGCTTGATCTGATGTTAACTTTTATTTAACTCCAGTTCTTTAACTCTTATTAAACAACAGTCCTTTATCCAGTGCTGTGTTTGGGCAGGAATTTAGGGCAGACGAATTGGGCCCCACAGCCACTCCACACAGCTCAGGTAGGAAATGAAATCCAGGTGGCAAAAGACTTGACAGAGTGACCATTTTCACCATTTCAGTTTCTCACTTAAATATTGTTCTGTGTGAAATATGGAGGCATTCAAAGGAAGAATAAGCATGGTATATTCGATCCTCAAACACGCCTTCATTTTGTAGCGAGTTTCATGACCATGCAAAGAAGGGAGCAAGAGGCAACCTTCTTTCCACTTGGGGTGGAAAGGAGTCTCCAGGGTGCTTTACTGAGGGTGAGCAGTCAGGGTTGCATGGGACAACAAGGAAAAAACAGGGCAGTAGGATCAATGAGAAAGTGGGTGGGCTAGGTTTCATGGGGAAGGGGGCAGATAGGGTCACACTATTTTCCCCACAGTTCACCATGCCTGAGGCACACTCAGACCTGCCAACAATTCTCCCTTTAACTGCTAAAGGCAGGATTCAATGCTGCTCCAGGTTCTGAACTGTCCTCATGTAAAAGCTGAAAATTGGAAGAAACAGTTAGCTAACATAATTTTGTGGCTACCTCTCATATATTTTACATGCAACAATTCTCCAATTTTTGGATTAATAGTGCCTTTCAAAATTTCCTGCAGGACTTTGGTAGGAAGCATTTACTAAATAAATTTAACTGTATACTCTTGGTGTATGAGTTTTGTTACTACAAAAGTGCTGCAGCAGTTCTTACACTGTTTCACTTTGATGTCCAGTCTGGGTTTGAATGGTTTAATTTGCATCAGTTAAAACTAATTGCCATGAACTTTTTCCATTTCCCTAGCTGACAAAAGGAACATGTTAATTTGTGCTAAGCTGTGCACCAAGCATTGTGGTATATTTATTCAGCCTTGAGCTTCAACAGTTGCTACCCTCATTCTGGAACTCTGGGTTTGTTGCCAGGTACCTTGAAAGCCTGTTGCAATAAATTCAACAAATACTCAACTAAAACTAACTCAATGTTAAAGCGAAACCTTTACTCAAACCAGTGCACATGCTTTCTTGCCTCCTTGTTTTTACTCCCTTTTCCTATCTCTGCCTCTTTCAAACTTTGTACAGATGTTTTCTGGTCATTTTTCTATGCATACCCAATACAGGGAATACTTGGAAAAATCAAGGAATACTGAAAGGGAAAGGGGGCAGCCTCACACCAGCAATATTTCTGATCTTGTATGGTGATAATTCCTCAGGAACACATTTGTTTGTTTGTTTATCTTCTTACATTTGCTCACATTTCCATTTCTTGCACTCTTTTCCATTATGTAATGCAAACAAAACAGTTGATGTGTTACTCCTGAAAGAAGTGAATTATAATGCTAGGGAAAAACGTGCATGTCATTCCTTCAGCAAACTTACTTGATGTAGTAAATGCACATGCCCATCTAAGTTCTAAAATAATCATGCTGCATTTTATGGTTTCTAATATTTGTAAATTACTCAGAAAGCAGGGCTAACCATGAAGTACAGAAATGTAAAATTAATGCAGGATAATGTCCATGCAGTTCCCTGACAATGTCCATTTGGGCATGTGCCAAATCAAGACCTCCTTCAGAGATAACCTGTAACTCCAGCTGGGGAAGACTGAACCACCAAATAGCAAGGAAGGAAGGAAGGAAGGAAGGAAGGAAGGAAGGAAGGAAGGAAGGAAGGAGGAAGGAGCAACAGTGAATTATCTTGAAACAAATGCCTTTTCATCTATTGATTCTTGACTATATTTGAGACTAAAGCCCTGTGCATTCAGCCTGTTCATGTGGGCTCTAAAAGTGGGGAACAGATATAGCTGAAGACACAAATCCCATCCCAACTTCTCCTTTTCCTCAGTCTTTGCCTTCCTATGTTCATTGGAGATGTATGAATGGTGGTGAAGAATTCAATTCCTGCTCCTGGGATGTGGGTAATCTTGTTAATTACAGCTTCCAAATTTGTTTGGGGTTTGTCCATGTTTAACTGAAGACAAAAAAATAATGTGGGAGACATCAAAGATGACCAATTTGTCCACCCAGTCTCAGGATTGTCTGGGTTTAATCTGTGCATATTCAAATATGCTTGTGGGGCTGAATTGGGATTGTCACACCTCTCTCTCTATCCTGACAATCTCTTCATCTTGAACAACTACAACACTCTTTAGGTTGGAACCTGTACCTGTACCTGTACCTAAATAATTTCATAGTTACAGATGAGTGAAAATTTCTTTTTTGTGGCAGCTTCTTCTCCTTCAGTAAGAATGTACCAATATGAGCATTGTTTCATACTTGGGAAGGAAAGAATGAGAGATTGTAAAAATTAAAATGTTGTGGGGCGGAGAGGGAACAAAACAAATGACAGTTTTGTCCATCTGTAATTTAAAATGGGGCATTACCACACCCCCCACTCTGCTTTTCACTCTCACATGAAGTAATGGTTAGGGCCTAGGACTTTCCCTGCCAAGGAACTTACCACTCTCTCCACACTGCCAGCCCTAACTCATGGAATGTTTACTTTCTTTAAGAAAAGGATCATTTTTACTGATTCCTGAAAGCCAAAGGGGGAGGGCATTTTTAGTGAGCTGTAAAACATCTTCATTCTGCCAGTGCAAAACTGATCTTTAGTAGTCCACAATGACAGAAGACCCTTCTCCAGTTAACTCCGGACTAAAATATGATTAGCACAATGTGCGTTGCCTGTTCTGTGATGTATTATTTAAAAAGGCTGATGTATTGTTAATAACTGTCAGTGCACAGCTGCTTGAACCTTGGCGTGAGAATCTATTCCATGGCTAAGCAAGGCATTCAGATAGTTCTGAAAATTTTGAAGGATAATGTTTGAGGACCCAGAGCATTTGCTGCCTCGGGCGATGCTCTGAAACAGACTCGGCATTACTCTGCCCAGGAATCCACAAAACACTTTTTAAGAATCTTTGGGGAAGTGGAAAAAAGCTAGCTTAGAAGTGTTTGACTTTTAGTATTTCTGACTACACATGAGATGAAAAGTATTAAAATAGACGATTACCATATCTAAACCAGTTCAGTGTCTGTTTTACAAATTCTCTTTGGGTTTGGGGAATTAAAAAAAAACTTTAATAAAAGAAACTGCCATGAAAAGATCTAGAGAAAAAGATATACAATTGCCATGTTAAAACATTAAAACTAAAAACTGTTTAGGGTTGATATTAGATTCAGTAGTTTATCTGAGGATAGCAATAAAAACCCTCTAATAGGTTACTTTCAAATTTAATGATACATGCTTATGAAATCACATGCAGGTGAAACAGAACATTACATTTGGCTATGCAGAATTTATTCATGCCACTAAGTTGTATTTGGTTTTAAGTAAAATCCTGGCAGCAGCTTTATTTTTACCCAGGGGGCTTACTTAGAATGATTGCCTTTTAATTGTCCTCCAACTGTTTACTGCCAAAAGCCAGAAACAAACCATTGGGCTATGGAGACCAAAGGAAACAATATTTCCAACGTTTTGGATGCATAGCTTCTTGACCACCCCCATTCCTCTTTTCTTACAACCTTGCAGTGTATACATCAACTATGCTCAGAGACATGGTGAAAACGGGCACTGAAATGTTCTGGAAGGGTGTGAGGGAACATTAGCATTCACATCAATCTTTGATATTACAGTAACAACAAATTACAACCTTTCAATTGATGAATCATCTGCCAGAATCATTTTTAGCAGTTCAGAAACAAAAGACTGAAAATGTGGGATGTATGAATGCATGTGAAATTCAACATGGATGGAAGAGGTCATAGAGAACCAAGAGGAGCCAAGCCACTGAGGGGTTTATAAATCATTTATATCTAGAATGGCTTTGTTTGCTTCTGGAGCATTGAATCAAGGGGCTGTAAGCAGTGCAGCTCCAAACATACAAGGGCTATAGCTCAAACATAAGAATAATTCAAGCAATTTCAATTTGGTTCATCCCATTGATTTCAGCAGCAGAAACTGAAGTACGTACTTAACTCTCCCATTAAAATCAGTGTGTGCTTCTTGGTGAATTATACCTAGTTTTCCCATTAATCACACATGTATAATGTGCTTTCAGTCTTCTGTCTCAATCAGACTAACAGTATGATTTTTCTAAAGGTCCATTGTTCTAAGAGTGATGTATAAAATGAAGGAGGTTGGGGCAGGGGGCATGTTTAATTTAAATTCTAGCACCTTAAATAACAACATAGAGGAAAAAGAATGTTCTGACTTGCCCCAGTGAACAAGAAGCTGTGCCAAAATCCTTAAGGCTATTTAAAGGTAGACGAAAGTAACAGTTGGATCCACAAGATCAAACATATCTGGTGATTTCATATGATTTTAAAGGGTACAACCCCACAGAGAGCATGCCTCTATTGAAATCACAGATCTGGTACTCAGAGGTGCTGCTAAAGTGCAAAATCATGGATCCAAAGCAAAGATCCTCCTCTATTACCTGGTTGATCATCTGGTTTTCAGGTATGGACCCGACATTTCTCTGTGTCCTCCATCACAGCTTTCCAAGCCTCTAGGTGCCCAGCAAAGAGTGGAATTGCAGGTTGCACTATTTTGGATGCTCTTACTCTTGATTTCTTCTATTTCTTTTTTGATAGCATTTTTGACAAGGCTAAACAGGATTTAACATTTTAAAAGGTGAGTAAAATAAAGGGGGGAAAGTACATTTATTTTCTGCTTAGGAGTCGATCATTTAGATCTAAAAGGATAGGTTGGGAAAAAATGGTTAGCTGCTGCCTTAACAACTGGAAAAAGTTGTGGTCAACATAAGTAATGTTCTGTTCTCTCAAAAGTAAGACAAGCATGTAAAACATGGTCCCTGCATTAGCAAAGCACTGTTAAGCAAAAACTAGAGCCATTCAAATGGGAAACAGTGAACTAATTAAATGGAGTCTGTATTCTAGACAGCCTTTCCCAACCTGGTGGTTCTTCAGAGGTATTTGGACCACAAATCCCAGAATTCCCATCCAGCAGGGTCATGACTGGGAATTCTGGGTGTTGCTGCCAAATGCATCTGGAAGACACAAAGTTAGGGAAGGCTGTTTTTGGATGTCTGTCCATCCATCCATTTTTTATTCATTTCTTCCTTTAAATTTTCCTGCCTCCTGATTGGCCTCTTTCTTTCTTCCTAGTTGCCAGCTGGAAGATCCAGTTCTGAATTAGTGAGTGACAAATTTTACTCTTCCTTTTTCTCAACATCAAAACTTGAAAAGAAGACTGGGTGACAGCATACACGTCTGAAAATTCACCTTTGGAGAAAAATGGACCGATTGTCATTGCATGAGAAATATTCATTTAACAGTGTATCGGTTCTTATTGTGTGGGAGGAGAAAATATTCTTGGCAGGGAATGATAGAAGGAGGTAATTTGGTAATATACAAGGCGTGTTTGGGAATACAGGCTTAACAAGAGAGAATGAGAAGAATCATGAAAGCAGAAAAAATAAAAGGGTAAATATGGGAAAGACACTTTGTTTCCTAACTTTTATAACCAATTTCTTGTGTTATCTATTCTAAGCATATTCATTTATACTCCTGGGGTCAATGGAATCATATGCCAATGCCTCTAAATGAATAAACCCTTTTCTCTATAAGACCCAATGAGCAATTCACCAATTTTAATGTATATTTGTTGACATTTATGAATACATTATTAATGATGAGTCTTGAACGAGAGATTGATAAAAATGGGAAAACCTTGAGAGGTATGTTATGTCGTAAACACTATTTTGTATTCATCATAACAGTGCCTCCTTGTTGCTAAATTCATGGTCCATGTACAGATAGTAATAGAATCCCAGAAAGTAGACTAGAGAACGAACAACAAAATAGCAGACGGGCATCTCTCTTTCTTTTCTACTTTGGAACATATGGTTGATCATTCTCAGTAAATCCACAGTTGCCAGAAGTCAACACTCCTTTCTAACTTTTTCTGAAACAAACCAAACAACAATTATACACGATAGGTCCGATTCTGCTGTCAGTAAGATTCTGCTGAAATGTTGTCCACAAATAAGCACAAGTTTCAGCGTGATTTGACATTGGCGTTCCAACAACAAAAGTTATTGGCGAAGTATTTGCAAAAGAAAATCCAGCACCTTCATCATCTTCAGCTTCTTCTTCAATGCAGTTCTAAGAAAGAACCATTTTTTTCCACTCTTGCAGCAGAATTATAGTACCAAAACACTGGAGCAAGCTCTGAGGATCATTTTTCTCACAGTGTGACATGGTCAGGGGCAAAGGCGCATCAAATCCCTATTTTTCTCCACCTCTATCATCAATGAGATGGAAGAGACAGATTAAGAAAACTCAGAAGGGACTTCATTCCACCTCGTTACTTTTTTGCTTCATAGAACTAAATTTTCACAGAACTTAACTTTTCACAAAGTCAAATGAAAGGTAAAGTCAAGCTAAGAAAAGCTGACAAATAACTGGCCATGGGCTCTGGATTCTTCATTTTCTGGAGATTCAAGAGTTGGATGGGAAGAGAAACTATAAACCCAGGTATTAATTTGGACTGGTAGATGCACCATCAGGGGTGAGTGTCAGGATCAGGGCTGTTCTGGTAGCCAAAACCAGAAAAATTAGCATTGTACTTGCAGGATTTGTCCAAGGCCCTACTAGAGTCCTCTGTCTCCTGGTGAGTGCCAGCTAGGAGCCCTGGCAGAAGAGCTATATGAGAGCAAGCTCTTCCCTTCAGCATCTCAGGTCTTCCTGTTTTCTGTCTTGCCATTTGCATCCTGTGTCTCTGTTTTGCTGCACTAACGTGGGTCTTGCTGGTTGTGGTGTGGTTCAGCTCTTGTGCCTTTCCTGACCTTTGCTGCATCTGGACCATCACTGTGTATCCAACCTGGCTATGCTGCCTCAGCAATGCAGGTTTGCCTGCTAGCCACAGCTCAGAATCTTGCCTTACCCCTGCCATGTCCCCTACTCAATTACCCTGCCTCAAGGTGTCTGCACCTCAGTTTGTCTTGTTTTCTTTACTCTCAGCTTCTTCGTGACCATGTGCTTGTTCTGCCGCGGTACATGCTCCTTATTCCTGATTGCAGAATGTTCTGTGGAAATGTCTTCGACTTTGCTATTGAACGTCCACCACTGGACTTTCGACTCTGTTTCACATCAAGTTCTGTTGCCCTGGTCCTGGTCCCTCTGTCTTGGTATTAGCATTATTAGTAGCATTTCTATACCACAGCACAGCCAAAGCTCTCTGGTCCTGTTCCCCACTGCCCACCTAGGCCTGGGCCCTGACACTGAGGACCAGCACAAGCTCCAAGCTCCTGGGCACCTTTGGCAAGACAGCCCCAGTGGCTCCCTTCCATCAATGCCATGGTTACCTATTGTCTTGCTCCTTACCCTCATCCCCCAGCATCATTTTTTGAGCTAGTGCAGAGACAGTGAGCAAGTAGGTAGTGGCATGTGTTGCTCCTTTTGCTATCACCTGTGACTGGACCAGAGCAAGGCAAGTAAACCCGCACACTAAAATGATGATAAGTAGGAATAAGTCCTGGAGATGTTTGTCAGTGGGGTCCTGCTGAGATGTGGGACCATAGCAGATATCTACCATGCCTGCTCTTGATGCCAGGCCTTCTGAGCCCTGTTTGTATTTCTTCCTAGTAAACCTAGCACAGAGGTTTGGGAATCACTTTCTTGGCAATTGCACTAGGGTGTCTTGAGTATCTGGTCCTTTCTGCTTGCAAGCCCCACTTATGGAAAGCTCGGTTCATCTTCTTCTCTCCTGGTATGCTCTGACTGGTAACTCTTCCCTTTCTGTTGTTTTTCTTTTTAATGTTCCCAAGTTCTGCATGTTCACAGCAATCTCTGCCTGTCTCCACCTACCTCCTGCAATCTTCCTTCTGTCTCCATTTCTGTTCTCTCTGGTGGGATGGTTGCATCCTGCTGCCAGAATCTTCTTTTCTTCAAGCCTATCCAGCCATCCTTCCTTCATCTCATTCTCCTAGTGCTTCTCAAGCTCAGGCACTGTTCTACCTTCCACTCCACCAGCCAAGAGATCAGCAATATAACTTCAGAGATAGATGACCAACATTCTATGCATTCAGTTTGTTAACACAACTAATTTTAAGTCTGGCCTTCTCAGAATTTTCCACATGTGGAAGAAAAACTCACACATAAATATCTTCTTTCAATAATTTTCCATAAGCGTATTGAGCCTTGTGTCCATCAGGGAATGATGGATCAGTGTGATTGCCCAGTTTCTTAGAAGTAAATATAACAGATTTTATAACCTATTTTACTGTTATGCAATAGGCTGATCCTACAAGCTAGGCTCCAGCAGTATGTGGACTGAGAACTACCAGAAGTACAGGCAGGATTTTGGAGAGGAACTAGAGATCAAATTGTCAACATACGTTGGATAATGGAGAAAGTAGGGAGTTCCAGAAAAACATCTCCTTCTGCTTCATTGACTATGCTAAAGCCTTTGATTGTGGGGATCACAACCAATTGTGGCAAGTTCTTAAAGAGATGGAAGTACCAGACCATCTTATTTGTCTCTTGAGAAACTTATATGCGGGTCAAGAAGCACCAGTGAGAACTGGACATGGAACCATTGATTGGTTCAAAACTGAGAAAGGAGTTTGGCAAGGCTGTATACTGTCGCCCTGCCTATTTAACTTATATGCAGAGCACATCATGAGAAAGGCAGGGCTAGATGAATCACCAGTTGGAATTAAGATTGCTGGGAGAAATATCAAGAACCTCAGATATGCAGATGATACCACTCTCATGGCAGAAAGTGAAGAGCCTCTTGATGTGAAGGAGGAGAGTGCAAAAGTTGGCTTGAAACTCAACATTAAGAAAACTAAGATCATGGCATCTGGTCCTCTCACTTCCTGTTAAATAGATGGGGAAGAAATGGAGGTAGTGACAGATTTTATTTTCCTGGGCTCCAAGATCACTGCAGACGGGGACTGCAGCCAAGAAATTAAAAGACGCTTGCTCCTGGGGAGGAAAGCTATGGCAAATCTAGACAGCATATTAAAAAGCAGAGACATCACCCTGCCAACAAAAGTGTGTATAGTCAAGGCTATGGTTTTCCCAGTTGCAATGTATGGCTGTGAAAGGTGGACCATAAGGAAGGCTGAGTGCTGAAGGATTGAGGCCTTTGAATTGTGGTGCTGGAGGAGACTCCTGCAAGTCCCTTGGACCTCAAGGCGATCAAACTGGTCAGTCCTAGAGATCAATCCTGACTGCTCTTTAGAAGGCCAGATACTGAAGATGAATCTCAAATACTTTGGCCACCTAATGAGAAGGAAGGACTCCCTGGAGAAGAGCCTAACGCTGGGAACAATAGATGGCAAAAGAAGAAGGGGACAGCAGAGAATGAGGTGGCTAGATGGAGTCACTGAAGCAGTTGGTGTGAGCTTAAGTGGACTCTGGGGGATGGTGGAGGACAGGAAGGCCTGCAGGTATATTGTTCATGGGGTCATGATAGGTGAGACACTACTTTGCGACCGACAACAACAACAAGGCCATTCCATTTCCCATAGCAGCAAAATTATACTATACCAGATATTCCGTGATATGTATGGTTTTTTCTGCATTTTATATCTATTTACAAATATAGAGGCAGAGTATACCTGGCTGACAGCCACCTTCTGCCTCCACACCAGCTCCCAATTGTAAAAGTTTACCACTTTGGTACAATAAAAGAGCTATGAAATGCTGATTCTTGTTTCCTTCAAGAGCTGAAAGAGAGGCACTGGTTCTGCCGCTATCTTGAAATCACCAGGTATAAGGGAGGGCTGGAGAGGAGGCTGAGAGATACTGACACAGGTAGATTAGATTGCACTCAGCAGACTTCCTGCCTAGTATAATTAGAAGTGGGTCACATCTGGCTTTGCTCTTGCTCTCTCTGGCCCAGACTCAAATGCAAAGTCCCTGCGCAACCAACTTAGGTTGTCTGATGTTCCAAAGACTGGATAAATGTCTACTTATTAGGAATCATTCTGCTATTTTGTCTACCATCCAGTGACAGGAAATGCAAAACCAAGTGAGATGCTCTTTCACAGTAATCAAAATAGTCAAACTGACAACAAGAAAATATATGTTTGATCTGGGAAAGATAGCCAGATTCTTGGCAAGGATCTTCTCTCTGATGACTGACAGGCCACTGGGCTGAATTTTCCCCTGCCCACCTGATTCTGTTTTAGCAAATATCAAATTACTATGCTTGATTTTCAGATTCAATATTTTGCTAACACCAGCATTAAATGTCATATACTTAGACAGGAAGAACAAAGCCTAGAAAAAGGTACATATGCCTTGAAATTAGTGAAAGTTTCACTTGAAATTGCACTTGAAATAGTGAAATTTCACTTGAAATTAGTGAAAGTTATGTACCCCTGATTTCTCTGGGTCTTGTTTATTTCTCATTTCAATTAGTATGCCACTACAGTAGCCCATATCTGGGTTTTCTGTGTGGCTCATGACAATTAAAACAACACAGCATCAGATATAAAATTAACTTATTTAAACATACTAACCACATAACAAAAATATAAAACTATGCTATATCAGAATTAAAATATTACATACATATATTAAAATAGGCAAATTTAAATTTAAATAAAATATAATTATAGGGTCAGTTAAAATCAACCACTAAAATAAATTATTAAAATAGCCAGAAAAGGGGAATGCCTTTGCCTGGTGCCAAAGAGATAGCAGTGATTCCAAAGGTGGGGTGCAACCACCGAGGAGGCCCTTCTTGTTCAAAAGATGTGATTCAGATATTATGAGCAATGGAAGATTCTTCATGTATGACAACAGGCCATAATCTAATGATTATGAAAAAGCAAATAACATTATCCATCCTGTTAAGAAAATGGTTAACAAGAGAATTCAAGTTTTAATAGATAAAACGTTTAAAGAATGCACATGGTGACTGCAACCCATTGGAAAGAAGGAACTCAGGAATGTGCTTATGGATAACCTTGAAATGGGCATCAAGAAATGTAAATGTCCTCGTGCTCCAATGCAAGACTATGTTTGAATATGCCTTGTGTTCCAGAACTAGAACCCACCTTCTCCCAGGACTGAACTGAGATTCCCATGACCATTGCTTCCCATACACTGCCCTGGTAAGAAACAGAAATACTGGACACATGGCTCTGAGCTCTGTAAATAATTACCAGGTCTGTAATGGTGCATGGTACATGATGCTGCTAGTGCCAGGGACGTTCTACCCTGATGTAGTCATGAAGAACCGCTTACTTGCAGGGCTAATATGGCCCTGTAAGGCAGAAATGCAACTGCCATGTAGGCAAAGGGGAAAGTGTGCTCCAATAGCAGTTTGTAGACAAAATGTGATCTTGGAATACTGGAGAACTTCCTTCTGAGACTGGATGGAGGAACTCAGCAGCTGACTAGGAAATCAGCATTTTTGCTGAGCTAAGTTCACCCATTCCCTTTTGAGCATACATTCATTCTGCGTTATTTAGAATTTTCCATCTCTCTGAGCACAGTAACTAATCCTCCTCACATATTGGAGAGTAGTTACATTTCCCAGGGAATTCTTCAAATCCCAGTCCCTTTATTATGAAAGATTTCAGAGTTAGAGTAACTGGGAGGGAACTTGATGGGCTGGAGGAGATCTATAAAGTCTCAAAAGATCCTCAATGTGGCATTCCACTGGAATCTAAATCAAGTGTTCCAGTGGATTAAAAACTGAGCAGAACATCAGATGGATTTTATGAGGTACCTGCAGTTATTCTAGACTTCCTATTCTCATAAAAGCAAGCACTCACTTCCCTTGGGAGCCCAGATGTTCAAAGAAAGAACAGCACAACCTGTTATAGGTCAAAAAGGCAATAGGCTTCATTTTGGCTCCATACCCAAATAACATTCTATTTAGCATCCTCTTCATAGATTTATGAACAGCCACATGGGATTCTGGCATTTCTCCTCTATGAATTTTTTATCGCCTCAAAAAAAAAAGTGCTTGAACTTGTACCAGTGTGGGTTTTTTCCTCATGCATTAATACTTTCCATCCAATAAAGCAGAGAGCAAAAGGCAATTATGCCCATAGTTGGTAAATATCATTGCCTAAGCCTATTATAATAACTCTACAAAGGTTTATTTTATGATGAAATTCAATTTAACATTTGAAGTTTCTCCCAGTGTGTTTGTAGTTTGTGGAGAGAATATCTGAGTTTGTCCTCTTTAATTCTCTGTCACTCTTTTTATTATTGCATGTTCTGCCTCCAGAGAAGCTGTGGAAACCTCAGCTTTAAATTGAAAAGGTGGAAAATGGACAAACTTAATCAAATAGATCTGTGCAATCCTGTTCACAGAAACACCCTTCTCCATGGTCTAAGTCAACATGAAAAAAATAATTAAGATGATGCTAAAAAGTACATTCAGCATAAGATTTAATATAAGCAAACCAACATTTAATGTACTTTTTTGTGGGGGGGGGGTGGGACAGATTATATCTTTATATAGTAAGTTTGCACGATATTACAAGAAACCTAGATTTGGAAAAAGGTAAGATTCCAAATGTACCTGGTACCAACATCTATTTGTCATCACTGCTTAAAATATCAATTACAAAGAGTATTCTACCCAAGAGAGAGGTTTAAAAGAACAGATACAGAATAGAATCATTTGATGGGAAATAGACATTTCTTTTCACTCCCCAGATAGTATCACCGACTAGCTGATTTTCATTTGAAAAGCATTAAGGTGTTCATTCCATAAAGGCTTGGTGAAAACCACTCCAGCAGACTCAGTTTTGTGTTCCCACTATCTGACTTGAGATTTCCTACTGAATTTCATGTATTCTACTAATAATATATAACACTTCAATGGGTTTAGTTGGTTTCTCAGGGTTAAATTGAAAACAGCCCTACTTCAACAAACATGCCCCCTCTGAAAATGGAGATGGCACATAGCAAGGCTAGCAGACCTGACAGACAAAGCTCACGCTCACTGCAGTTTGGTCTCCACTGGATGGTCTCCAACCAGTTCCTGTCTCTCCTCCTCACCTGGTTCACAGGTAGAGGTTAAAATGGGAATGAGATCATCCTTAGGCTACTTCAAGGAAGGGCAGAGACTTACATAAAAGATCTAAGTAGAAGGACAACTATGTCCCTTAACTCTGTGGAGAGAAGGTGAAGAAAGAAAACACACGTCATATTTTAGTCTGTCTTTTAGACAAGTAATCAAGAGATTACACTTACCATATTTCAGAATTTAGCTTTCAAAAGAATATTGTCAACTAACAGGTAATGGTAATGCAGCCAGGCTGGAAAGAAGTCTTTCCTTGATCAGTAGTGGCAAGCATTGATGTTGAAAATTTGCCACACCAGAGTTTTGGAGCACTAATTGTTATCCTGTGAATTGCTTTGCTCACTAAGTAGTACAAGGTTGCCACAATGTTGTCTCCATCTCAGGGAAACTGCTTGAAAAGTCATCCTTTCTTGCTGTGCATGTCGAGTTGAGAACTTGACTTTCACAGTGGCTTTGACACCTAACTCAATGAGCAGTTCAGAGAACTTAAAATGTCTCTCATAAATACTCAATGCTACCTGAGAGGAGAGCTGTTGGTTCTTGAGAGATGCATAGATAGCTTTGTATACACATTAACACAGTCCTGCTTGAATTCTGCCTGGATTTTACTTTTTGCTTTCAAACAATGAATATGTCAATCTGTCAGTGTTGCTGCCATGAATCAGGGGTGTCATATCTCCATTCTACCCTCCCAGGAAATTTCACAAAAAGCACATATTTTTGCTTTCCTTCAAAATTTCTCTTTGGACAAGATTTAATGGCAGTTCTGGTAATATATGAAGGACTTGTACATTCCTTTAGGGGGAAAGGAACAAAAATTCCTAAAGCTGCTATTTTCCTTCATGCATCTTAGCTGTCTCCTTCCATGCCTGAGGACATACAGTGAAGATGACATTATTTGTTATATATAGTGATGCACAGTAATATATCACTTCATGTACATTGATGCACATTTGGGTTTGAATTTTCTATCCAAATCTTATCCATATACATCTGCCTTTGAGTGCTGCAAAGTAGCACCTGGTAGCTTTTTGTATTTGTAAACTTGGTAACTGGGGGAGGAGCAAGACAAGAATTCTGAGCATGTCCAAAATAAAAACTGCATGGTGATTCATGATTTGCAGCTATGCCATTCCAAACAGCTCCCTTATAGCAGGCTTTCCCCACCTTAAATAATTCTGTTCACTTACTTTAATATTGCACTTTGCAACAGTACAATTCATTAAACAGACAAATGTATGCAAATACAATAAAAATATCACACCATCAGAAGCAGCAGTGGCACTAATACTTCTTAAAATAACAGAGGAGTCCCCTGAGCAATAAAATCCACAGACTGTAAAACAGGTAAGCCATAAAAAAGCCAGAAACAGCAGTTGAAGAAGCAACAGCTGTGATAAACTTAGAGGCCAAAATGGACATCGCTTTAAATTAGTCTAGCAGCTACAGTACTTGCCTTTTTTTTTTTTTAACTCCAGAGTAAATACTTGGGCCCAATCTGGATCAAAAAAGACCCCTATCCCTCTACCATGTTGTGCTTGCAATGAAGATCAACGAACTTATCCGTGAGGAAATTGCAGGGTCACATCTGCAGTCAGTGGTTGTATTATAAATCCAGCAATTTCCTCATGGAATTGAAAAGTCTGTCTTGCCTTCAAAAAGAGTTCTGCAATGTTGGCGCCACCATGGACAATGCCCTGAACTTTGCCCTGCCTGATTTATCTAATAAAGATCTTTGTCAGCAGTTCACGGCGAGTCAGCTGATACCTTTATTTTGCAGAATTAGGAAGCTCACAAGGGCATACTTGGTCCCCCTGCCTTCATTCATCGTCACAACAGCTTTGTCAAAGCGATTGTGTGCAGAGCTGGAATGTGGGCAGCAGGCAATGAAACAGAGGCACTGAGACCAGGGCAACAGAATCTGAGGTGAGATCAAGTCCAAAGTCTAAGAGCAAGAATTGCTGGTGAGTCATAGTCACTGAGCAGGCCAGGGTCAGGAACCAGAAGCATTTTTTTAAGGACAGAATGAGGGCATGGCCATGAACAGGAAGACAAACAGAGGTCCAGGCACCTTGAGGCAGGATGCACAGAAAGGCAGGAAACAACAGGAACCAAATATGGCAAGGGTCGGACAAGTGGCAGGAGCTGAAATGCAGCCAGCAAGAGGACCCATGTTGCTGCAGTGAAGCTCAGGCAAGATGGAGGTACTGCAGCAGCAAAGACCAGTGTTCCTGGAAAGCCCTCCTCTGGGTGTTCTGTCTCCTAATCTCCTTCAAGGACAGTTCCCAGATCTGCTACACATCTTAAGGGGCAGGAGGGCATGTAGGGAAAAAGACGTTCCTTTAGGTATCCTGGTTCCAAGCCATTTAGGACTTTATAGGTCATAACCAGCATCTTCAGTTGGGCCCAGACTTAAATGGGAAGTCAGTGAAGCTGATAGAGGACCAGAGTTATATGAGAGTAATGGCCAGTCCCCAACAGCAACCTGGCAGTTTTCTTTTGCACCATTTGAAGTATCTGGACCATCTTCAAGGGCAGCCCCACATACAGCATGTTACAATAGTCCAACCAGGAGGTTACCAGAGTATGTGTCACCATTGCTAGGCAGTTCTCATCCCCATAAGAATGCAACTGATGGATCAGCTGAAGCTGAAGGAAAGTGCTCCTCACCACTGCTGTCAGCTGGGCTTCCAGGGACAGTTCTGGGTTGAGGAGCACTCCTAAGCTGTGGATCCTGTCCTTTAGAGGGAGTGCAACCCTGTCCAGGACAGGGCCAAAATCACTTGCCTGGAAGCCTGAACCACCTGAACTGAAAAAGGACCTCCGTCTTATCTGGATTGAGTTCTCTGGCCCTCATCCAGCCCAGATTGTTCTTCCCCCGGGACTCCCAGCTGGTACTCAGCTCCAGCAGGGCCTGGGACCAATCCTATGACTAGTGGGATGGCTCTTCTGGTTCTGGCTACCAGATGGAGTCCCAGATAACCCTCTAGGTTGTACTGACACTTAGGAATTGTCAAGGTCACAGTCCTGTACACACTACACAAACACAAGACCCATTGACTCAGGTAAATAGGTGAATCATTGCAACCTTCTAGCATTTCATAGAATAATCCCATCCTTTTGGGACTAAGTTGAGAACTCTTTCTACCATGTCACTTCAGGGATCTGCTAATTTTCCTGTTTCTCTCTTGTTAAAATAGATAGAAATGTATTTGTTCTAAAGAAAATTACTTTTTATCATTTTATAGGAAGCACACATAGAAGGCAACTGGAAGTAAGCAATGTATGGACTGGAAGGCAAGGAAGGCCAAGTCAATTTCAAAAGCACACTTGGGTGACTGTGTGAGTTAGGAAATGCCTAGATCTGTTTTCATCCTGGTCATTTTTTGGAAGAGTGGTGAACATCACAATGGGCCTATCTATTGCACGGCTTTCTTTTATTAAGTTTGAGCTCTAAAAATTTTTGTGGCACTCAAAAACTCATGTATTGCCCAACTATCCATGCACATTAAATAAGCTGTTTGATGTCACACATTCTTAAGGCAAAAACTTTTATGGTTTATAAAATATCCATAACCAAAATTATAAATGTTTTATATTATTAGCACAAATATTCCCACACTGATATAAAATGTAATGGCTCTGAAAACACCCAAAGGCAAACAAAACACTCTATAAATACATCATGTCATTTAATATTTAGTGGGTAGTTAGAGTAAAATATAAAAAATCTTCAAGACATTTGCAAAATAATTGTTCTCTATCTGCTTCAACTATTGAATGGGAAGTAATGAACAGGAAATAATAGCAAGGTTAATTTCATCAATACCAACTTAAGTGGGATTGGAAGAATATCTGGGCAAGATTGTTTTTCTGTGAGCTACTCCTGCAATGACACTTCACAAATTCAAATTGAAGGTATTATGACTTCATACCCTTTCTAAGATCTCCACAATGTAAAAGAATTCAAACAGGGGTGTGTATGTGTGGGTGTGGGTGTGTACAGTAACTTCCAATGATGCATTGGAAAGCTGCTTGCTGTGATTACACTAAAAAGTCTGGAACTTTAGAATTGATTTTTTTCCTGGAAGGAAAAAGGACAATCCAGATATTTGTGAAACTACCTGTTGCACTTTAAATATAAGTCCCTAGGATGTCATCACACTGTCATGACAGTGTTAAAAAGAAAAGAAAGCACCTCAACATACTCACCTAGAACTAATGCAAGCATTCTCCAAAAAATCTGATAATATGGACTTGTTGGGGCTGTACCATTACAAAAGAAGGGTGCCACTTCTTTGACACAATCTCCAGCCCAAATTCTCCCTTCAATCACACATCAAATGTGTTTTATTGTATATTATATTGTACTAATTTTTTCATTGTGTTTTATCATAGGTGGCTAATCTCTGGGAATCTTTGTATTCAAAGGCAATAGAAATAAGAAAATGGAATACAAGCTTTATCTTGACTCTGCAAATGCACACAGTGTCAGTAAGAAATTTGGAGTCCTGGTTCTCAAAATTCTCATACAACTTTTGGAGGTTCCCTGATGCCCAACTAATTAGACCTTCTCCTCCAAGGGGCTGAATCTCTCAATCTCAGTCTTGCCAGCCTTGTCAGATTTTTGCAGGCAATCCATTCCATCCATTTCCACAGAAATTTGCATCCATCTGTCTGTAACCATCCTATGTATTGTTTGTTATGTATGCATTTAGGTGGACATGTTTAAATATATATGCTGTCATGAGAATGCCCCTTCCCTCTTTCCTTCTGTTTATCAGACTCAAGATGAACCTTGGGAAGTGCAATGCTTTTCTTGAAACTTAACAGATTACAGAACAGGTTGAGCTCTAGATAGCCTTCTAATAGCGTTGAGGGAGAAGCATCTACCCATTTTCCAAATCTAAATTGGAAATGTTCCCTCTGTCCCTTCCTTTCAGTAAAGTTTCTGACTCCACCCTCAGGGTGGCTGTTGTTGTTTGAGGACTAGAGAGTGCAAAAGCCAGAAACCCTTGAATTGGGCATCATGCTTCCCCAATCACCTCCTTGCAGGGAGGACCTGGTCTTTCATTTGCCCCCCCCCCAAAAAAAATCCTTCCCACTTTCCAAAACAGCCAGATTCTTATGCTCTGCCTGAAACAGTGCACTAGGTAACCTTGAATGAACTTGCTCTTGCTCTCCTCCTTGCATCACTACATCCTTCTCAGAACCAGACTCATATATCTGAACGGTCTGTTATGCATAAGAGACAGACCCTCTCTTTACATCCACTTTGGACACATAAACTTGTCACCTAAGCATGTTTGTGTACATTTTAGAAATGTACTCATTTTTCATAGGCTTAAAAAGACATAGTATTGAATGCATTATTTGTTCTGAATTATGGAATAGATTGCAAGCTCAGAAATGTACAAATACCTGACCATGAGTTGCATTCACGCCTGCATTCATGTTCAGGAGGTATGAAAAAAAGCATCAAGAGCATCATCTTTATGTCAGAGCAAATAGTCCTACCATACTAGCATAGCATGTGACCTAAAAATATTAATGCTTTATACCCACCATGTATTATGTATGAACGTGTGAATCAGCTTGCTAAAGCCAAGCTGACTAAAGTTCCCTACTACCATCAGAGTTCATTCTGACTCAAGTCCCTATCAGATTGTGAACATTGGGTGCAGGCTCTCTCTCTCTCCCTCTCTCCCTCTCTTTCCTTTTTGCGCAAAAATCTGTGTTTCATGAGTAATTTTTCTGCATATATGGGTCAGTCACATATATTTTTATTCTTTCAAATGGTTATAATAATGCATTTACCTTCACCAAACAAAAGCTTGGGTATATTTTGGTTGCATATGACTCATTCATGTACAACCTGTTCAACTTGTTATTTTCCTGTCTCCTGTGAGATTCTTCCCAGTTAGCTCCCTATCTAGGAATTTGCAGGAAGCTAAATATAATGGAGATTTAATGTTCTTGTACCATGACTACTTTGGGGAAAGTATGCAGGCAGCCCTCCATCTTGAAGGATATGCCCTTAATCAGGAGCTAAAATCAATAGAAAATCTACCTGTACTGGAGTTAGGCAGCATGCAATTGCCCCTTAATGATCACATTACCAGGAAAGTCAGTGCAGTATTGTGTTAAATACCTGATAAAAGATAAAATTCCCACAGTGTCTTTGATCGCAGCTAAACTTGTATCTGTGGCTTTGAGAACAAGCAAATAACTCACAACAGTACAACTTGCTTTTTGAAACTGGAAGGATCTTATCCAGAGACCAGTTTGTGATTATGGGAATGCTACATAACGGTGTTTATGTTATACATTGAATCTGCTTGCTCTGCGGTACTGGATGTTTTATTTATTTTGGGGTCTATTGACTGCAATAAATTTGATTGATGGATAATCTCCATCATTGCATCCTCATAAACATACATATTGTTTCTAGAAATGGGGAGATAGTCCATACATTAAACACAAAGCTGTTTTTGTAGTTTTGGCATAATAATGATTGATTTCCCTGTGATTTCCCCTTAATGGTTTTTGCATTTCACATGTGTGTGTTTCATACGTGTGTGTGCGCGCATGCACACACAATGACTATGACTTTTCACCAGACAGTTTCTGCTCTTCTTGTATTTTCATTCCCCACAAAAATGCATAATTCATATGACTTATTTCCCTCTTGGTTTCTCTTGATTCACCTCTGATATCCTACAGTATAGATCTCATTGCGGAAAACTTTTCTATATACAGAGTATTTTTTTCTGGGCATTTTGTGAAGCCTTTTGAAAAACTACAACCAGAGACTGAAGTTCAAATAGGAATGTAAGTCATCTTCTACTTCACTGGAGTGATAAAAAGCCATTTCTGATTATTTTGACTATGCTTCAGTTGCAGACATTTCACCTGGTATTTTTCCTTCTATCATCAACCATGCATTCCATCCTGTTGAACATATAACAGCTAACTACACAACATATAAGGACTAACTATATATTTCTTTCTGGTGACTAAAATACTGATAAAATTGACAGTGCAAATGGAGTCATCCATCAGCATTTCGGAGCTGATCATAAGTGTTAATGGGGTTAGTTCCTGCTTGTCTGTACAACTCCAAGAGAGATAACCCTAAAAGTAGCTTGCAAGCACATTTCATTTTTACATTTCATAATATCTATCTCTCTGAAATCCCTCATTATAAAGGTGTACCATCTGGTTGCATTTTAACCCTCCTGATTTCTTAATAAAGAGTGTTAAGTGGAATGTCTTATGCAAATTGATGTCTACATTAATTTCAACAGCTCTGTGCACTTTACTCTTTCTGAGGCACTTTCTCAAATGCTTAACAGAGTACAGTGAGTGGGTCTTTCTTTCTTTCTTTCTTGGAGGAAAACCACAAGAATTATGCAACCAATCCTGCCCACCCCATGTCAGTGGGGCAGTTTATCCTCTCTAGGTTGCTATCTAAGGAACTATCCATGGTTCAGAACCTAATTAAGCTGCAGGGTTAACCAGTATGGGTAGCTCTGACTAAACCCCAGAGTGGTTCTATTGCCCCACGGACCGTGAGACGAACAGCCTCCATTGCAGCCCGGTAGATGAACAGGATGTAGATACATGTGCATATACAAGTTCCTTCCTATACCTATTGAAAGATCAGGCCTTACATCCAATAAATGACTGGAAGCAAATCCTAATGGTGGGGGGAGGGGGAGATATCTTGCAACTACCACATTACATAAATCCCACAATCTCATTGGGCCAGTCATTCTGCCATAACCATAGTGAGTGTTTCGTATAATGGCCAGATGCAACCAGCACATTAATGTTGTGGTGGAACCTAGAACCACTACATGACCCAGATCCTGCAAACACTTTGGTCCAAGCTGACATAAGAGCAGTTATGTACATCATAGAAAGGCCAGATGTAACTAGGAAGTTCAGGCCAGGCTGTTTCTAGATGTTAATCAAAGGTTGTAATAATGTTGTTGAATTTATAATCAAATTATACCAAGTGTTAGAAACATGTGAATTCTGCAGATACCTTGTTTTTAGTAAGTGGAGGAGCTTGAATGTATTAATTGTGAATGCCCTTAGGCAGCTCTGCTTGTAGGTCAGCACAGTTACTTGTTTTCATTGATTAATTTGCATTATTGATGTATATATTTTATTGAGTAATATGTATTTTACCATTCTATTGTTGGAAAAATCCTTAAGACAACCAGCACTTGCAAATCTACAGTGTCCTTGTTGTGGGGGGATCACTTTAAGGCAAAGGTGGGCAGAAAAGTATTGTAAGAATGTATTAGTTGATCACTGGCTTATTTGCAATAGATAGGCAAGGATTTCCAACTGAATTGTTAACAATAGCAGAAAAGGGGTTTTCCAATCCTTTGTAAAGTGAGCTGTAAGTAGCACTGATCTGCAGTCCTGATATTAACCACTGGGTTGCATTGAGGCAGGACAACTGGGCAAGCTGCATGGCAAGGCAAGGCCCACAGCTGGGGTCAGGGAAGGTGCAGGAGCTGAGCTGCTGCATAGCCAGCAAGAAGACCCATGTGGCTGAGGTGAGACAGAGAGGCAGGGACCAGGTAAGGCAAAATGTAAGCAAGAAAGCCTGACCTGTTGAGGCCAGTTCTGGAGGAATGAGCTTGTTCCTATATGGCTCTTTCCCCAGAACTCCCCGCTGGCACTCATCAGGAGGCTGAGAGCTCCAGCAGGGCCTGGGACCAATCCTGCAACTATGGTTCTCACCACCAGGGCAGCCCAGATTCTGATGCTTATCTGTGATGCATACATCTGCTCATGAGGAAAGGAACTTTTCACAGCCACCATACATTGTGTACTTTTATATGACAAAGTTTTTTGGGGTGGCTAGCTCTTGAATAGTGTGGAAACCTGATTTAAAAGCTATGGAAACCCAGTGGAGATTAGCATTCCTAGGACTGCTCTCAATTGGTCAGTTGAACTTCATGGCGCAATACAGAGGTCTGAAGGTTTGGAGCCTCTTTGTGGGCATGTCTATGAGAACTTTGAGAAGACAATTGCTCATGACTCAGTTTTCAAGTTAAACTGCTTTGTTTTATCGGTCAATAATGAAGACATTTGTGATGATTATGAAGTTTCCTTTGGATATGAATTTTTCTAGTTTGGAAATGGTGTCTATATTACAGCTGTGGCCACCCAGATATTTGGTTGATTGTTCTGTATGGTATGACTCCCAAACTCAAAAAGCATCATATTGCATGTTCCATGTGGGTTTCTCAGGCAAAGGCCTCCCCTAAAGCAGACTAGAAACCAACCCTTGTCCACTTCCAGTGTAAGGGGTGAGACTCAAAGGTGGTTAAAGTCCACATCATCATCCAATGGAAACTCATCTAACCAGAGAATTGGCTGAAGCTGAAGCTCATACTCAGAGAAAGAAGTTTTCAAAAGGTTTTTTTTAATAAGCAGCCATAAACTATTGACTATTGAAGAAGGGAAATTTCAACCAGAGACATGGCTCAGAAGTTTCTATGCATTCCAGTAATACTCCTGAAGTTTTTGAGAATCTTGATAAAGTTCAAGATGGACAGGTTGAACATGAGATGCTCTGAACATTTCTGGCACTGAAAATAGTCATTTAAATTACAAAGTTGGACATGTAAGTTCTAAAGTTAAGATTAACAATGTCTTGTATGTACCAGAAACACATTGCAATCTCTTGAGTGTTTCAAGACCAGATAATTGATTTAGGTGATCTAATTTTTTCAGCATTGTCTTTAAGTGTTCCAGCTACCCTCCCCGAAATAATATTTCACAACTTACAAGATGTTATGGTACAACTTCTGGTGGCACTTGTGAAGTAATTTCTAGGGGGGGTGGTTTGCAGTGTTTTCCTTTGGCATATACCTTCTTCAAGCTTTAAATCTACTGTGACAAGGGAAACGCAATCAATTATATTTGTCTCAGCAGTGGATCTTCCAGACTGTACTTAAGCCTTTTCCAGCCCATTCAGGAGCGGACAGGTGACATGTCATTACATGTTCCTTAACTGATCCCAAGGAGCTCAATCTATTTGACCCGAAGCATCTTTTTTCTCTTTGTGATAGGTGTCTTTCATAGGAACGCTTGTTGAAAGAGAGACACAGCAAGACTTAAGCGTGAAGAGTACTCATTGCTAATGATTTTAAGAAGATAATAAAGTGACACATTTTCAAAGGTCTAGTTATTGTCAAGATCAAATCTGCACGGTGAGGTGCCAAAATTACTGGCATGATACTAATTCGCAGTGAACAAAGCCTCATTTCATTATATGAGTAATGCTTCATATAAGGATAATGATAAAACAGAATGATTTAGCCATTTTGTTTCTATTGAAAAATAAGAGACTCATTTAAGTTGCATTCCCTTCTAAAATGTGAAAGATGTCATCACATTAGTTCTGCTAACAAGGGCAATCAATTTATATTAAAGGCATAGGCTATGGCTCAAAGGAACGTACTGGCATGGTTACTTGCAGAGCATTTCTTTTCTGAGAGCTGAGAGCTAGATAGCACTCCACACAACCACATGCTCTGTATGAATGGATTATTTTGCCACACAAAAAGGCTTGACAATTGATATTGAGAGCAAGGTCTAAGGCCAGTTTGCACAATTCTTTGAGGCATGGTAGAGCCATTCTTAGTGACTGTGTCATATGGTCATACAGTTGTGCCTGTGTTTTAGGGCAGTTCCAAACTTAGTCAACATGACCCCAGTTAAAGATATTACTGGTGGAAACCACGTGGAGGATGAATCAGCTGACTTCATTATGATAATATTTTATTTATTTATTTATCTATCAAATTTGTATGTCGTCCATTACTTCCATCTCTGGACAGCTTACAACGTTATTTCAAAATAAAATAAGTTAACTATTCCATACTGGCTGAACATTATATAAAATATAAATAAATCATTTCACAGTTGAAATATAGTAAAATATTGATCAAATAAAAAGGTCTTGACCTGGCGCCGAAAAACATATAATGATGGCGCCAGGCAGACCTCTCTGGGGAGTACATTCCATAGACAGGATGCCATCGCAGAGAAGGCCCTCCTCCGGGTACTCTGTCTCCTAACGTCTTCCACAGAGGGTTCCCAGAGGAGGGCCTCTGTTGCCAGTCTCAGGGGGTGGGAGGGCAAATAGGGAAGAAGGCGTTCCTTTAGGTATACTGGTCCCAAGCCGTATAATATGTCCCTGCACTAAACTTCAAGGCATAATCGCAAAAGATTTTGCAAAATAAAAGTTTCAGACATTGTACAAATTGGGCCTCTTTTGAAAACTATTATAAAAACCATAAACTCTAAGGTATTGATAAATGGATTGTCTTGAAGCAACTGACTAAAAATACAGTTTAAATTTATTTATTTTTGTATTTATTACACTTGTATGCCACACCCATAGCCACAAGGCTCTCTGGGCAACTTACATCACACAAAGCACCAACAAGTTCAATTTCTCCTCTGTAGAAACCAAAGCACTCTCTCTCACACATTATACTGTCATGCAGTGATCGTCTGTTCCAGCAAATCACCCTGTAGCCCACCCAGCTCCACCCCAAAGCCCTCTGTGCTGGGCATGAAGAAAGGAGAAATTTTGCAACATAGCTGCAAAATTTCCCACTATTTCACTGAGCAGGATGCCACTAGTTATACTCATGGCACAGTGACACAAACACCATGACATGATTAAACATTATTAGAGCTTTCTGTTGTGTGGAACACATGATTACAGCACAAAATAATTCTCTTTTTCATTGCCTCAGAGTGGCTGCCATTTAACTATCCCACTGATGCCTTGATATTATTATGGCAGATGTGTCTAGCAATACCACTTCTGATAAGCATGTATTAGATGATTAATTATACACCCCTTGCATTACTATAGTGAACTCATGGTACAAAGTCACAAGGACATAGGGGCTGTTCATATTCTCTTGTGAACATGTCCAAAATCTCTTTCAAGCTGGCATAATGTTTTCCTACAGAGACTTTTAAAAACCTAGTCATGTGTTTGAAGCTGCCCTGTGTGACCGTTAAGGAGAGGATGACGGTTTCCAACGGTGAAATCTCTAGATAATTTGGAGGTAGTAAAAAGTTTTCTGTTTGCGTCTCTTCAATGGAAACTGAGTTGAAATGCAAAGCCAGAGGACACACTGATCCACATTCCACAGATCTGTAAAATGCATGTGCATGGAATAGGAAACAATTTCCAAGGACAGCTAACTTACTAGAGAACTTCATTTTTCATCCTCACTCCCACCGCTAAAAAGAGAAGGTTTGCCATATCTGTATTGAGCTTTCAGTAGGAACAAAGCACATTTTGAGTGCTGCCAAAATGACAAATCCCATTTGAGAAACAAACCTTTAGAATATGCAATCTGCAAATATTATTTTGTTATTATTTACTGTATCCAAGGATGCTTTAGTAATACATTGCTTTGTGCTAACCAGACCAATAAGGAGATAAGAGCTGCAGTCAAGGTTGGCCATTATTTGGCAGGCCTTGACCTTGGATCTAAAGCTGCTTCAACTGGACCTTCAGAGATGCCCAATCCATTGCCTTCCCCCTGTGAATGCCATTGCAACTTGGGAATCATGTTGTTGAAGTATCCTCTGAGGATGCCCCCAAAATGAAAATGGCACCAACCACCAACAGCCCAAATTGTGGTAACAGAAGGACTAGATCAGGAGTCTCCAAAGTTCTGCCTCCAAAGTTCTCTTGGTGCTCACTAGGTTTCTTGATCATTCTGACTTTTACTTTACTTCTTAAAAACTTTGAAAAATAGGATGCAATTTCTAACTGGGAGGCTGGCATCTTGCAAACTGAAGTGCTGCCCTCCAACACCAGTTTTATTTGGGTTCCTAAGAGCTGCTTTGTACTTTGCAGTTCAGAACCTCATCTGCCTTGCTATTTTCTTGGCAAGTTACTTTTTCATTCATTTCACCAGTTTGCCTTCTGGGAAATTAATCTTTTGTGACAGGCCACGTCCAACCACATGGTAACTATTTTATGGATGGATGAGAGCCACCCCATGATATATTTTCAAAATTTCAAATTTGTCTAACCAAACCAAAATTGGTTGGGGACCCCTGAGCTGGATCCATCAAATAGCGAGCACACACCAAGAACCAGACACAGGCCTGAATACCTGATCTAGTGCTTATCCGTAGATACATCACAATCACACTATGTGTGTGTTTTACAACCAACAGACAATAGAAAATGGAAAAATCTTTTCTGTCTTGTTCATGTTGAATTGTCAGTGATGCACATATGGACACGCATATGTGAGGACATCATTTTACAGTATTTGCATTCCTTTCGTAATGCATGATCTCAGAGAGGAGCTCTGTTAAAGCAAGTGGAAATGCCATTTCCTCCTCTTAAAGGGTTAAAGAATGGAACAAACAGATTTTAAAATGTCAATTAAGACTATATTTTACATTTACTAGAATGAGGGGTTTGGTAAATCAAATGCTGGTCATGAGTCTTACAACTAAATTGCATAACATTGCTCAGGCAATTACATTAACATTTCTTCTGCTGTTAGCAGGACTGAATAGAAATTCTCATGGGTCTAGTCAGATGGTGGTTTTTGAGTTCCCAGGGGGCATGGGCCTTTTATTTGTGGAAACCTTACCCCCCCACACACACACACTTTATCTAGACTTTGCTAGATAAAAATAAATGCCATTTGGGAATATTTATACTCAGTTTCAGAAAGAAAGAGAACATGGATTGATATATTCGCCTGGAAACAGAGGATTTGGATTCCTCTCTCCCTGCTGCTTGTTGGACTGCATGATCTTTCCCAAGGTGGGTTATTTAACATCCATTGCTTTCTCCCCTTCTTCTGCAGGGGAACACATTAAATTAACCCCAGTCTGCATGACTCAAGTGTCCTGCCATTGTATGAAAACTTTTGAGGAACATCTATGGCAATTTGAACTCTCAGGGTCTTCTGCTCAAGTTGCTCACTCTCTGGATGTTGGAACAGTAACAGAGGAGGAACAGAGCCTGTCCTTCAACAACCTGTGAGTGTGAAATTTTCTGAGATGTGATGAGTTTTGTAGTTTTCAGTGCAAAGTGAAAGCATCTTTAACTCCCTGTCTCTCTTCCCTGGTTCATCACTATGCTGTTTAATGAGTCATTTTGAGGATGAAAGGTTCTAAGCCGCTTTAGCAGCTACGTGATCCAGGAACAGGTACTGAAAGCCATAGGATAGCCACTTATAAATTGCAACCCCTCCTCAAAAAAACCCAAAACAAAACAACACAACCACCAGAAATATATCACCACAAGAGAGAAAAACAGTGGGGCCACTTCATATAAAATATGCATGTACCAGGTGTAGAAATAATACTTATCACTTAAATAGAATTATATTGCATCTCATTTTAGAATTATTGGCAGTGTTAGTATTAACTTTTAAGACCCAGGTTTATTGAATAGAAAAGGGCTTTAATCAGTCTTGACCAACCGTGAATGCAGCTCATGGGATGGATGCTCTGAGCAGGTGGTCTTTGTGTCCTGTTCAGGCTTACATCCAGGTGTTGTTGATGGGCTACTTTGAGGCCCAGCTTTTACTCCTTTTGTTTTTTTAGCCCAGATTCAAACTGGACCACCTTACAAGGTGTCTTTGGAGTAGAGGAGCATCCTCTCACAGGCTTTCAAACAGAGCACTGTCCTCTGTAAAAGATGACTAACAGCCTCTCTGGATCATAGATGAAACAAAAAACTGCTGGCATAGGCTCCCTAGGGAAAGGAAGGAGGTTTATATAGCTCTTGCTAGATCTCTGAAGATCTGGTGGGCTTCATTCAGCTAGCTGAATCATAAGTTCAAGAATGCTAGGCTAATTCTGCTAAGCAGCTATCCCTAATTTTGACCCCAGCCCCCTACCATCACTGCTATTTGGAGTGGATTCACAACCATACACCTTAAATGGTCCAAGGATGGTAGATCTGCCTCTCTTCTCCCTGCCGAGATGGACAGAAGAACGATCCTTTGGAATTCTGCTGCAGCCCTAAGTGTGAGGCCAGCATGTTGGCATCTCTTGGGCTACTCCAGCAGGGACAATCCACCCAACGGAGGTCCCTGTGACTGAAGTCTTCACAAGTAGGCCAGATGCCTCCTGGATAAAGGCTATGCAATATCAGCCCAAATGCTACATCTGAGCAGGTCATCCCTATGAAAACAGGAGAGGCAGGACTAGAATGCCAGCTCCACACTTGCGACCAAGTGCCTTCGGAATTTTATGCTAGTTTACATCATTAAAACCATGATTGCATTGCTCTTATCATGTGCCATCAAGTCTTTGCTGACTTATGGTGACTCATTCATAAATGTCCTCCAAAATGGCCTGTCCTTCAAATACAGCTATATTCTGCACTCTCCTTGGGGGACTAGATTCCCTGAAAGGTGAGTTAAATGGTTGTGACACAAATTTTACAATCCACTATCTATATAATAAGGCAATCAGGTTGGATATCCTGTGCCTTGAACAGCAACTTCCTCTTCTCCATAACTTTCTTGAAATACCCTCTATTTTTCTCATGTCCCTGAAGACCAAATAGCTCCCTTTCTATCCACCCCAGCGAGGGCATGTAATTAGTGATGTCTCGTAATCCAGCCCTGACCTTGTAGCTGACTCCTATTTTCATTTCTCTGCTCCTGCACCTGAACGTAGTATTTACAGTAGGTACTATGACATGCAGGCAATTATCTACTGTCTCACAATAGGTAAATATAAGCATTTGTCTCCCCCTGGGCTTTTAACACGCATTAGGCAAGGGAATGCCAGAGTCCTCTTTGACATGCAATGTTTAGTGTGTCCAGTAGTGCTGATTCTCAGTATCTCTTTAGACTCTACTTTGGACTTTTTTTTTTCTTTTCTTGCATGATAATGTTAGTGCAGGCTGCTTTTCCTGTATTCTTTCCCGAGACTTCTTCCGTGCCCTGCTGTGTATAAGTAGTAGATCTCATCAAGCTTTGCACTGCTGCAGATAAATCCTGTTTCATGTTGCTTTGGTTTTGTTTGCTTATTTTAAATCTAGAAATCATCTGGCAAACATTTGCAGCTTACACTGAAATGGAACTGCATTTCAGGAGACATGATATTGTTCCTCAAACTCAGTCCCTAGTTGGGTTGAGCACTAATTGGTTTATATCTTCCCTGGCAGTAGGAATATAGAAATCTTGGGATGAGGGAGGGGAGGAATCTGCACATGTTTCACCTGAGCAAGGAAACATCACATCAGAAGTTGCTTTAGGTAGTAACTCTAAATGTAGGCCTAGATCCAAGCAAGCTTGAGGCCTTAATACCTGAACACCTCACCCAAACTAATCTACCCTGGCCTTACAGTCCAAATTTGGACTTTTCCTCTGCTGCCAGCTTCAAGAAAGGCCCAAAAAGAGGCGATAAGGAGGAAGACTTTTTAAGTGGTGCCCCCCCTACCCTAATTGTGGAATAGTATCCCTGCTGAGGCCCACCTGGAGCCAACATTGTCATCTTCTGTCATCATGTTAAAACTGCCCCCTATTTCAAGGCATTTAATGGCATATGACAGACTATGTCCAGTCATGATTTGGATTGGGACCATCACAGGTGCTGTAGGATGGTGTATCTAAGTTTTCTTCCTTCTCTTTTTGACCCAGAAGTTCATTCCCCACCATTGGTTTTTGAATCAATGTGGCATCTTTCCTTTTCTTTTAACCCCTTTTCTCCACAAAGATTTTGGCATTTCAGGACAAAAATAAGATGAGAGATAGTTCAAATTCCTCTCCCTGGAGTACCTTGGTCCAAGCCCATGTTGGAATCATGCACACTTACACTAAAGTAACAAGTTCAATTATGTAGAGTTCTGTTAATTGTGATTTGAATATTTAATACCAAATTCAATTTGTTTAATAATATTGGATTGGAGAAACTTGAACAGATCCATGTGTCTTTGAAAATCTATGAGTTCAGGCCACAGTTTCTACAGTAGTTCATCCTTCAAGGCACATGGATTATCCAAGACTTTTTTTCTTTTACTTTCCAGAATTGTATGCAAATTTAGTTGTACAAAAATATGAACATTACTGAACACACATGCCGTTTAAAGTACACACAACATTGTATTCACCTTTAAGTAACTAGCAATGTTGCTGTATTTTCTAATTAGTCTGTTCAGCAGTCAAAGCTCATCCACTCTTGAGCTCACCTTTTTAATGAGCTGATGTGGCAGTCGATGATTTTGCTAGGATCTCATGATGAATTCTTCTTAGCAGCCTCCCTCATCAAAACCATTGCACTAAAGATGCATTATGTGATTCCAAACCACAGCTCTTAGGATGCCCATTGGCATCATATATGTGTGAATACTCATTTACGTAAAATGAAAGTTAACTTTGAGGGGGAACTTTTACCTGAGCCAGCATGGGACCAGTATCGGCCAAGCAAATAATACATTCACTTAGGCTACATTTGCCCATCACTACATGTAACAGGGCTCTGAAACAGATTTTAAACTACAAACCATTAATCTTCCACAGAGCTATGCTGCTGTCGCATCTCTGAACAGGCGTTGAAGAACATCTAGAATTCTGTTCTTACATTCCTCTGGGAAACATAAAAGGCCTGCTTCTTGTTTACCCACTGGGTATTTGTGTGAACTAGCGTCTACCAATCAATGCAAACTGTGATTTCAGAAGCAATAAAATACAAGATCTTGGAGAAACAAGATATTATATGAATATATCCACTCCATCACCCTTGACTTGGTGCCTTCCAGATGTGCTGGACTATAGCTCCCATCATCCCCAAGGCTAATCTGTATTGATAATGGAATGTGTGCATGAAGAATCCTATCCCATTTCAGTTTAATAGAAAACTATCTATTCTTGGTCAGGATATGTCCAACTTGGCCAGCAGATATGGGCACATCTGTACAGGGTTTTTTTTAATAGTCAGTGGCTGCACTTATTCAATGTAATGGATCCTGACATACCTGACATGACCTAGGATGTGGCAACATCTGTCACTAGAGCAGCATTCCTTCTGCAAGTGAAAGTGTGACTCTCAGTCATCCTAAAGATCTGCACAAATATATCTCATTACATCCATGGTTCAAAAATAAGCTAACATTCTTAACCCCCTCCCCTAAAAGTGGTGCCTGTGAAGTCTTTGCATTTTGTGAGTGCAAAGAGAATCCACCAATATCAGAACCATTCTATTAAGGGGACTGTAAGGGCATCAAAGCAACTGCAGAGTCAAATTTGTGATTTCTTTTTCCTCTTAGCTTTTTCCAAACAAGAATACATGCAAGGAGTCTGTTTCCATCAGTATACTGGCTGGTCCTAGAGTATGAGTACTCTGTAGTTGACCTTTGATATAAGAGGCATGATTTCCTATTTTTTCTGCTGTTACTTCTATTCTGTGTCTTGTGTTTCAGAATTAAGGTGATAGATGTTTGAAAATCCCCCAGAGTGACCAAAACTAATGAAATGTTCCCAGTTATTCCCAGTGGCAGTTACAAAGCATGGTTTTATCTGGAAGGACCTGAAAAGATGTGGCAGAAGGTTGTACAGTATGCAGAAAATTATTAGGGCTGCAAACGTTAATCGACTAAAGCTTCACTTGATTAATTGCTGAGGGTCAATTTTAATCAGTAAGACTGTCAATGAAGGTCAGACGAATTTCTTTCTTGGATGTATTTTGATTTGTTAACATGAAATGACAAAAAAGGACAATCTTTCCATAAAAAGTGAGTAGTTTTCATTTTCTTTCTTAATATGTTAATTGTATGTAATATGATTGGGATCTGTCCAAAGTTTCTTTGGGTGCCCTTGGTGAATTGAAATAGGCATAAGTTACCTTATGCAGCATATAAAAGCAGTATAGTTGATCCTTCTTTGGTCTGAATGCCCTAAACATTTAGTGTGCAACATTCACAATGTTGAATGCCTTAGCAGTGGCTGTAGACTCAATGCAGCATGTGATGCTTGGTTTATGCCAAGGAGAGGGATTGGTTTGTTTGCGAGATGCATGCCTTATATGCATCAAGCCAAAAGCTTCCTTTACTGATAGGTGATCAATGGCTGTTTAAAGACAATTAACCAGTTGAGGCTGGAAGCTCCAACATCACTAGGGCAGTGTATCCATTCCAGGTCTCCGTCTGAACTTTAAAGAAGCTATGCATGATTTAGGGGCTATGGTTCAGCACCATGGATAGCTCCTTAAAATGAGGCCTGAAGACTGAAGTGGTGCCCTGCCCCATTGACACAGAGCCAGCAGCCTCCAATGCAACACATTTGTAAAGACCTTGCTTAGAACTGAAGTGTGCATTTTGCAGGTAGGAGAACTGTTGTAGTGGTACTTATTCTGAGTACATGCTTAGAAATGAGTTTTGTATGCCTAATGGAAAAATGTCTACATAAGTAAGAACTAAATTTGCTTTTGCCAGATTTTCTGCCTCTGTCCTTTGCTTTTTCTTATATGCATCACCCCCATGTACTGCCGGAATACAGCTTCCAAAATATTTCCCAAAATGGAAATCAGTCCCTGGGCTAAAAAAGGTTGGTCAGCTCCAATTTAAGGAAAATAGTTCTTGTTCCAAATTGTTCTTGAGGGTGACGGAAACAATGCATTACATTATTAGAACAGTCTTTTCAAATCTACTGCCCTCAGATGTTTTGGGCTACCATCCCCATCAAACCTAACCAGCATTGCAAATGGGCAGGAATATTAACTTGTAGTCCAAAAAATCTGGAGAGCAGTATGTTGGGAAAGACTGTATCAGAAGATATGCCCAGTTAACAAGCTAACACTAGTTACCATCATAACATGTGACGGTTGTGTTTTCTGACATCTTCTGCACTTACCTTTGGTCTAAATACCTGGAGATGCATGCAGCGTTCCTGGAACTTTGAGCACAGAAGGAATCCACTTACAGCAGGAGCTGGCTGTGAGAGGGGAAAACTCAACCCCATTAGTTCTCTTGGGCATCTCATTGCTTATGGTATCCTTCTGGGACTTGGTATGGCTTGCCCTCAGAGATACTACTTTTTTGGAGAAAGGGTTCTCCATTACTTGTAGAGGTCCATTTGTCAGGCAATGGCAAAAGGTCTTTCCTTCATGCTGGTGCAAGGTCACAGGGCTGGCCCTTTCGTGAGGCAGAGTGAAGCAGCCACCTCAGACAGCTGACTGGCTACTGCAGGAGGAAAGCATACAATTACTTTTACACAGGGTGCAATCCAATGCATGTTTAGACAGGAAAACAGTCCTGCACTTCCCAGAATGCCCCAGCCAACATGGAGCTCTGGAGAGCAGTGGTGGGATTACTCAAAGGAGAGATGCCTTGGCATCCCATATAATGTTCAGATGCATTGCAAAGCAATTTACCTTATCCCCATTTTCACATACTTAGCTCTGTGTTCAGCTCACACAGCTGGCAATGCTTAGGATTGCCTTAAAAATATTATTATTATACTTTTACTGCCAGGGAAAAGCAAAAGCTTCTGCAAGATTTTCTACCTCAGGTGCAAAAAAATTACTTGACTAGTCTTAAATCCTAAACACTTGGACTTAGGGAGAGATTGCAATTTGCTTCTCTGCCCCAGGGACTAAATTAACTTGGCCTGACCTTGAAGGGGTAGCTTACGTGTATTCTAAAGTGGGGTAGCTTAAAACAGTCCTGAATATTCGTGCATGGAAATGTGGTAGAGGCCACCTTAAGAGATAAGAGTTGCTTTTCTCACCAGGCTAACCCTTCTGTGTCACTGTTGTAATGATTATGCATTTGCTTCCACATATTTCATTCTGTGCTCCTTGATCAAGGAAACCCAGAGAGGGCAATTATGATTGCTCATTAAAAACTCTATTGCTCCAGCCCTTCTTAATTTAAAATAGGCAAATGTTAGTCTGACATGGTCCGGGCAAGCAATTGAGCTGCTGTTCAAGGCTAAAGGAAAAGCCAGACCTTTTCTTAATGGCCAGTTGATAACCCTGGAGCATAAGACAAATCATGAAAAAAGTTTAAAATGCTTTAACTTTGTAAAGGTTTTTTTTCTTAAGAATAACAATGTATTTTGTACAGAATGACTAAAATGGTGTGGTGCTACAGAAGGACAAAGTTCACACACACACACACACACACACACACACTAGTTGAGATACCGACACTGATCAGTCCAGATCTTAGCTGGCAATTGTTTTGAAGACTGGGGTATATCTAGCCATGTGAGATTCCTGCATATGCTCTGAGTGAGGAATAACAGCCTCCATAAGAAGCTCTGAGGAGCAATGGTGGAGCTCTTAAAGGAGAAGTGCCTTTGATTTCCCATACAATGGGAGGATGTACTGGGGTGGATGTATGCATCTCCCACATGCTTAGCTCTGTGTCCAACTCACACATGGTCAGTGGTATGTACAGTAAGTGGAATGGGATAGATTATGTCATTCTGCAACACTCCTTATAGGAAGTGTCACGCAGGAACCCATGGATAGTGATGTTCTGGGGATGGGAACTGGCTCCCGGACTCCAGCCCACTTTCTTGTGCTTAAGAGCATGCCAAGCATTTGTGCAGTGCTCCCCTGGAATTATGTCTCATGTGACTGCACATGATTTGCAGCCTTTGGTTGTGCTGCACATGGCATGGAAGAAAGTCGTGGCTGCACAACTGGGGTCCCACGAGCATCCCAGGCTTTGTCTCGGCTCGGATTGTGTTCAGTGCCAGGGCCAAGCATGAGAGGAAGCCAGAAAACTGAAGAGGGGTGAATTCAGCAGAGCTTATTGCAATTCTCCTATAGGGGAAGGGAAGGTTTAGGTTGGAAGTACAAGGATGGGAGCATGATCTTTTGATCACAATGACTGACAATTTTCTGTGAGACTTGCTCATGAACTTCTCCGCTTGTCTTCTGATGCTTCTGAATTCCCCCCTACGTGCATTTCTTCCCAACTTTCTGGAGGATAGCAGAGGAAATAAGGCAGACAGGACCAAAGGATCAATGAAGGAACGGATCCAGAGAACGCTATCATCCCAGCCTCCACAGGGCAGGAGAACTCTTTGTCTTTCGACTGATGGATTCTCTGCAAAATAACGCTTTGGGATCGGAAAAGGTAGTGCATAATTGGGTAGACAAGCAATGATATGGGGATGTAATAAATGAGGGGTCCATTCACATTCTATGAAGGTCACACCAGAGCAGAAGCACTTAACATGATCTCTTTTTTCCCAACAGAACTAAGCAGGAGCAACTTCTGTCGGAGGCTCTCTCACTCAGCTCCAGACACCACACTGTTTCCCCAGGGATCATCTCTCCTCCCCATGATGCCAAGAAAGGGTCTCCAAATTATAACTCTCCACAGGGGAGGTTACCCTCTTGTCACAGATATGTTAGCAAGAGGAGGGGTGAGTGATGTTGGCATAAACACATCCTTTGGAGAAAGCATTAATGAAAGCTCAAAGACACTTCCTACCTACATGCAGCAGCATGTGAGATGAATTCAGAACAGGGGAAGGGACAAACCGGGAAGAAGGCAAAAGTACCAAATGTCCCTTGCCTTCCTTATGCCTTCTAGTTTTTCAGTCCCCTCCACAAATTATTGGCAGCTCTCTATTTATTACTAGAGCATTGTAAACAGAGATGGTGTGCTCCTTTTATCCCCACTGCACCCTGCTTCTTGCCAGTCCTATACTCAAAACCATTTTTCATCTCTGGCTATGTTGCATCTTCAAATGGAAATTGAAGACATTTATGTCTGAGTTTTCCACCGTGGCTGAGCACTCCTATCTCTAATTGAGGTCAGTGAAAATTACAAGCTCTAGTGCTTTTGGATACCTGGTTTTCAGTGTTTAACACCACCTATTTAGCACCCTTTCAATTGTGCATCATTCATCTGGGAAAATGCATCTGAGATAGAGGTCAAGTGCGGGGTTCTTTCTCTCTGACTGTGTGTGTTGAGGGCTCTCTGATTAAACTGCATGCAGGATTTTCTTCCTGGTGGATACAGCAACCGAGCGACCTTCGTTGCTTATACTTCTGGTGTTTTCGAGCACACCGGCGCGGTTACTGTAATCATTAATTGCATCCTCTGGAGTGTACTTCACATGAAGGATATCTAAGTGAATGAAGACAGGCTGCTTTTCGGTAATGACTTTGAAGATGCATCACAAAAATAGACACACAAGGAGGAAAACAACTCAGCTTCTCTCTGCGGCTCACATAACACAACTCCAAATCTATGATGTGCTCCCAGCCCTCTAAGTCACCAGCCACAAGCCAGAAACACCAAGTTGTGGTTGTTGAGGGAAACAAAATCTGATGGTGCAGTATGCGGGGGGGAGGGGGAGGGCTTGGTTTGATGCTATCAAGTATGTGATGAGGCTAGTACAGAACTGATTCCTGTCTGTACTGAAGCAGCTGAGTGCTGTCTTTTAAAGCAATGGTAGGGAAAACATTGAGCACTAGAACGAATCTTTGGAATGATGCCATGTTGTGGCTTTCCACTGATTGATTGATTGATTGAATGAATTTATATACCACCCCAGTAGCTCAGAGGGCTCTCTGGGTGGTTTACAAACTTCTCTAGAGTGGTGGATATTCCTGGGGAAGCCATTGCATTGTTATTTTTCCTTGTGAGGAGACGATACAGGAGCCTTTTGATGGTTTTATGCTATCAGTTGAGCAGAAGGTGGAGGCAAGCAGGCTTCCAGACAATTGGAGGGCCCATCCCTCGCCCATTACAGTCTGCTCAGACAGATTCATCTGATTCTGAGAAGGATGAGGACAGGGGTAGGCAGATGACTTGGAAGTTTCAAGTGCAGATTCTCAGACATAGTGTGGAAACTGCCTGCTCTGGAGAATATGGGAGACATTTCCCAGCTGGGGGAGAGGAGATGATGCAGAAGGAATTTCTTGACCCCCTCGGGAGATGACAGGTGAAATGAGCCAGCCAATTACAAAGTGTCCAGTGAGCCTGCCACCTTGCTCTCAAGCAGAAGGAGATACCCTGAAGGTGGAGTCAGAATCTTTTCAGAAAGGGAGGGAAGGAGAAGTTTACGATTGGATCCAACATGGCCAGATGCTTCTCCCACATCTCAAGGAGAATGCTACTTTGCTGCATACTGTTCTGGAAACAGTTCTGTTTACCTGTTCAAGAGCCAGTGTGGTGTAGTGGTTAAGAGTACAGGACTGGAACTCAGCAGATCTGGATTCTAGTCCACACTCAGCCATGAAGCTCACTGGTTGACTTTGGGCCAGTCATGGACTCTCAGTCCAGCCTACTTCATAGGATTGTTGTATTGGTAAGATTGAGGGGAAGAGGAGAATTGGTAAGTCTCCCCAAGCTCCTTGGAGGAAACAAAGGGCGGGACATACATATAAATTAGTCTCTTTTGCTGGCTAAATTCCAGAAACAATTGCAAATTGCTTCTTTTTCAACCTGCAACCGGGAAGGAAGATTGGTAGCCCCCAGTCTACATAATGAACCACTGCTCTTAGAAACCATCTGTCCTTTAAGGAAAGCACTAATTGTTGACTGTTCCAAAGCATTGCGATGTATTATTCTGCTGGATGCAACACATCCCTATATATGAGGTCACAAGAAGAGCCATGCAGGACCAGACCCAAGGTCCATCTAGTCCAGCATTCCAGTCACACACTGGCCAACCAGCTGCTCACAGGAAACCCACATTAGCACCTGTTTTCTCACAAGGCAAGCATTTAGTTTGTACATGCACTTACTCAAAGGTGCTCAGTTCTAAAACATGTCAGATAGTCTTTAGGCCAATCATGTACAGCAAAATCAGTAGAAATCCAAGGGGCAGTGACATCCTGATCTGTACATTTTGTACTTTGCGGACTTGGATGCCGTCATCCATGGATTAAAAAAATTCAGACATTTAGCAAGCAGTTCTGTGGTTCCTGGGAGCATGCCCCAGACCACAGGCTATTGTGAAGTTCCTTCTCTGGGGAAAAATATAAATGTGAAGCATCCCCCATTACTATTCCTTTTCTGCCAGTAGAGCATGAGATGTTTGCTAAAGCCCCCAGGTTTGCTCTGTTAGAATCCTAGGTGCTGACACAACTTAATTCTGTCCATGTAACTCCTTGGTAAGCTGGTCACCTCTATTTCCTGCCCAATGGCAAGAAGAGCTTCATTGCTGCCCAGATTTATAACCAAATGCAAAACCCAGCACTACTATTTTCCCCTCACCTCTTGGCAAGATGATAGAAATAACAGATTTTCCAAATGACATCTTGTGCATGCTTAATCTCATTCTCTGGGATTTACATGCATATCTTAAAGTGGTTTAACATGCTCCATGTTGACTTGCTATGAAGAGCCACTAGGCTAATTGTGTTTGCTGTCCTCCTTCCCTCTGCCTTCTTCCCTCCCACTTCTTCAGGCAGCAGCCATGAGACACCACAATGAAGCTTCTCTGACGGCCATCATCATAAGCTTAGCTCCATACACTGTGGAGGCCAGTGGAGTGGGAAGCATGGAAGCCTCATCTGTGCCCCACTGCTGCATATTGCAAGATGCCAGGTCCTGCCAGGGAGGGAGCTGCTGAGCAGGAGTTGGGAGCTGGCTTGGCAGGGATGCTCCAGCTTCCCCACCAGGCCCATGGCATTGCTCCCAGTTCCTGCCTTGGAATCAAGCCGTTGCAAGTGGCTGCAATGGAGGGGGGAATGTGTTCTCCTAGGCTGCCCTGTTTCTGCATTGTCAAAGCCACATGAGCACCTTACTCCAGGGTAACCATGGTGAGCTGGAAGATGAGCTTGGTGAGGATGCAAGTTGATCTTCACATCTTCCTCACTGCCGCTTGAGAGAAAGCTGCTCTGGCAGGTGTGGGGTTGGGAGCTGAGTGCACACCAGCATGCCTTCCTCATAAGCCCTCTTCTTTGCTTCAGATTGGGAGAAAGCTGCAACAGCAAGCACTGCCCTGAGGAGCCTGTCATGTGCCAGAAAGCCTTTGACCCAAGCAGGAACAATGAATGAGTGATGGCATTGGCTTCTTTCTTCCAAGGCCACTGCCTGGCAGTTTACCTTCCCTGCTCCTCCTTTCTCTCATGTTAGTAGGCTGGAGAGCAATCAGCTGGGAACTTTCTGTCCTGGGTGGAACCCCCATTGCTCAGATGATTCTGTGCTGCTCTCTCAGCTGTGAGTGGGGGGAAATCAGTCAGGGCTGACCCACCCAGCTATTGGCCTGGCTCCTTCCCCAAGAAGATATCTGGAGCCAGAGGTTGGAAAATCCAGGGATCCTCTTGCAACTGTGGCAAGCTAGGTCAGCTGTCTGACATGCTTTCTCACAAACTTGGCAAGAGTGGCAACTTCCAAGCAGCTTCCTCTTCTGAGGAGAGACTGGGAGAACTGGGCATGTTCAGTTTTGAGAAGAGAAGACTGGGGAGGGGCATGGTATCCCTCTAGAAGTACCTCAAAGGCTGCCACAAAGAGGAATGTCAAGATCATTTCTTGCTAGTGCTAGAGTGTAGGACATGGAATAATCAATTCAGGTTGCGACAACCCAGATTCAGGCTGGACATCAGGAAAAGCTTTCTTACTGTCAATACAACAGTGGGACCAGCTGCCTAGAGAGGAGGCGGGCACTCCCACACTAGAGACATTCAAAAAGAAACCGGACAGCCATCTGAGTGGGATGATGTAACATGGTGTCCAACAGCAGGCGGTTGGACTTGATGGCCTTCATGGCCCCTTTCAACTCTACTATTCTAAGATTCCATGATTCTAAGTTACCTTAGAATGAAGCAAACTCAAGAGTGGACCTTTGTCTCAGTGGTTTCTCACCAGGGCTAGATACTTTTATTATCATTTGCCACTTTTCTGGTGATGTGAACCTAGTCTATAAGTTTTTCCTATAGTTCCAAAGCTAGGGATGTACGAAGAGAGTAAAAGCCATTCCAAGCATGGTTTTGTGGATTTTGGGATGGCTTTGCATTGCTTCATCATCCATCGTCAGACTCAGAATGTGCCCAAATGCATTTGCACAAATTCATGCAAATCTGCAACTCCTCCTCCCACCCCATACATAGATGTTTTCACAGTCTGTGCCTCTTTAACATTATTCTGTGTATCCTTCGGCAGCTAAATTTGCACAAAAATTAACATTTTATTGCACATTTCTAAAAATGAACTTCAAGCCTCATCCACTCTGTGTGAGCCTGGGAAAGCCCACTGTGGACTCTGCATGGTGGACTCATTTGAGTCTATTGTGGCTTTCTCCAACATCCAATTTAACATGGAAAACCCCTGCTGATGTTGTTGTCTCCTTTAAATCAGGGATAGACAATCTGGTCCCATACAGACATTTTAACTACCACTTCCATAAGCCTCAGCCAGTCTGGCAATTGTCAGGGCTTTTGAAATTCAAAATCAAGAAGGTTTCAGGCACAAATTTGCCTTTGCATGCTTCATCTGGGCAGAACATGCTCACATGGATGATACAGCAGGGCTAAAGTTGAAAGGGCATCTCATTTAGAATTTATCCCAAGTTTATTTTGCTTTTTACTCAGGCTAAGTTACTAGCCATTCCAATGTTAAAAGCTTTCAAAGCAAATTGAGTCCATTTTCATGCCAATATTAAACCAAATTACTTAAGAAACATTAATGCAAATGCCTGGTTCACTTATCTTTTATGAGCCTTCCTGCTACATATAGGGAATGAGGCTGCTGTTAACACTTCAACAATATCCTGTTAATTTTTTTAGTCCTCTCTGTAATTCAAAGGATTTTTAAGCTGGTAAAATTACTGTGTTCTCTCTGTCTGTCCATCTCTCTGTGTGTGTGCGTGTATGCATGTGTGTGTTATGTGTAATTACTGAGCTCTCTGATATTGGAAAGTGTGTGTGCTTGGGTGTGTGTGCATGTGCACAAGCTCAGGTAACTCACAATGGATGCTTTTATTGAGTTTTCAGTTAGAATAGCCATTAATGAATGTTGTTCATATGTGTGTGACAAAACCTAGATCTCTTACTGTAATATATTCATTGTAACCATTATATCTCTAATGATGGAGAAACTGGGTCAGGATTTGAATAAGCCAGGAAAATCTGTCACTGGATTGTGAACATTTCAAGTGTGGAACTTGGTGCTAGGCACAGATTTGATCCCAAAAGCGGGTGGAGTCATTGACTCCATTTAATCCTTGGCTATTTACTTAGAAATAGTTAATCTGGAGAAATCTTCATAATACATATTACTGTTCATCAAAATTCGTTTGGCTTCCCTTAAAATTCCTCTAAGATTTTGTCTGACAAATAGCCACCAACTTTGCTTTCAGCTTCTCTCTGCTGAAAAGTTAGTGGCAGTTCTGATAACAAATGAAGCTTCCTTATGCTGCATTAGCCAGCTGACCAAGTTTTGAAGGAGTCATACTTGTATCTCCTTTGTTAAGGCCCATTAGAAGAAAGGGTGGCAGAAAGCACATAGTGGGATGTTCCAACCTGAATAAAATGGAAATCATTTGGCCCAAATTTCTGTATATTCAGGTGCCAGAACAAAGCCTCCTATGTACACATCCTTAAATTCTGAGGGGAAAAGTGTTGTTCAAAGGACAGAAGGCATGGAAACCTTCCACCAAAAGAGACTTTGGGGGGAAATGGTGGACATTTTGTAATCATAATTCTTTAAGAGACAAGGAAGCTGAACTAGTGATTCTTTCTATTGGAATTGCTGGATTTTTACAGATTTCATCGAGCATTTATAAAATATGCTTACATTTTTGTGTTTTGTTTTATGTGTGTGTTTGATTTGTGCTTTTACATGTGATGATGGGACTTACTTAAGCCCAGGCAAATTCAGTAGCACTCACTACTTCTCAGGTAAGGAGGAGAATCCACATAAAGACTAGTCCACCATGCCGGCCGCCAACATCATATATTTGACATCCAATAAAAACTTACGCCGTAGTGAGAATGATTTCTGGAGGCTGCAGTACTATCTTGATCAAGTAATTAATTTAATTAGTCATCTCTTTTTTGTTTAAGATAGTCTATTTAAAGTGCTGTGATCAATTTGGAGCTTCTTGGTGGGCTGCATATGTTCTCATTCTCGAAAAGGAAAACTCTAGAAAAGCCTTCTCTGAGCTGGTAGCCTCCAGGTGCTGGACTGCATCTTCCATGATGATGGACTGCAGAGCAGCAGCTTGTGAAAAGCAGATGTCCCACCCCCAAAATATTTAAAAAATGAAAAGAAACAAAGAAAAGAAGGTGGGAAAGCAGGTCCTAAGTTGTTAATCATCTGTTTCCACAATCCACAGTCACTTCTGTATCCTGTCCTGTATCAGCACCATGGACAGACCCTTTAAAGTTTAGCATGAAATCTGGGGTGGGAAAGTAGCCCCACTGACAATTGAGTCCTTCTCATCCACCTGCCCTTTCCACTGAAGACTTCCAACCCAGTTCTATTTTATTCAGTTTCTTATCCCTAAAGGATCTCTGTGGCTGGTGGTACACAGCTAAAAGAAAATCAGAAGCAATACCTGGATGACTTGGTTTCTAAAAATAAAGACTTCATTTCCTGTTTGCTGGATTTATTCTATAGAGGAATAAGGGAACTATAAATGTCAAGTGTGATCAGTTTCCAACCCTTTCTCTCAGATGTGTGTTGACGTGCTTCATATTTTTAGATTATCATACAATTATTAGCTCCTTCAACTCTTGCTATTATTAGCAGAGTTACTTCTTGGCCTCTCTGGCTAAAAATTTGTCTTTTTGCTCTCCAACATCTACAGTACTGAGCTGTAGCTTTTGCAAATCTTTAGTACAAAATATGACTCATGAACACCATGATCTATACAAACCATTGCCAAACACTTGTAACCAACAGAGGATTGCAATAAATGATGAGCATAGTGTTGTATCATAGAAGAAACACGAGGAGTGGGGGAAGAATATGTGTACTAAGCTATTTATCTATTACTGCTGATGCAGTTTGTAGCACTGAGCTGGGAGTATCTAGACATTACCCTTTTCTAATTTAATATTATTATTTTTTGCATTTGATAGTTTAAGTTTAATTTTTAAAGTTTACCCAATTAGTGAGGAAAAATGTTTGAGCTGAGCCCAATTATTCATGGTGAGATTGAGATCATACTGGTCAAAATAGGCTAATCTATGCATCATTATCATTAGTATTGGCATGATTCATTCTTTCTGAAGAGCACATCTTTCTGCATGCACAGAGCTGAATGAGTGGTGGGATCCCCAAAAGACTCTATCTAATTAGCAATTTCCTCCAAAGCTAATCACCAGGAGTGCATCATGCCAGGTGGGTGTGTTCCAACTCTTGGCACCCTAAACTTTCATGAATATATTGACAGATGAGATCTAAGTGGGTGCACAAGGAATGCATCTAAGAATACTTGCACAATTTCAATATAAAACTATTGAATAGTTAGTACTGCATATTCTAAAAGCAGTCATATATTGGCTAGAAAAGCACAGGGACAACTGCAAGAAGCCCTGGGCAACTGGCTATTGAATGAGGGCAATATTCCTCGTATTAATGCTGCGGGCTCAGCTTGTAGTATTTATAAGCTTCCTTCGAGAACTTTTGGGTGGGTGGTAGACGATGAACTTTTTCCAAGAGTTTTCTTCTAAGTAATAATGTTAATGCATGCACATTGATGCTGCCAAGTGCATTTGCCTTATTGAAAAGCTCCTGGATACCATAATCTGCAACCCGCGTCTACTGGACCAATCAACACACCTGAAACAAGTTCCAGGCTGAGTCTTTTTGGAACCAAGGGTCTAACTAAATCAAATAATCTTTGTGCATCCATCTGCAAAGCAGTCTAGTCATCCTGAATGTGAACTGTACATGTATACATATTGTATCTCATTTTATGTTCTGAGTTCATCAGTGGAGTCCTCGTGATGAAGCCTCGTGGTTAAAAGAAGTCTTTTAGCACACAAGCAAGTTAAGTACCTATGCAAGAAGAAGATAAGTACTCTTTATCTTGAATAGTCATTTAAAATTATGTAAATCATCAGCTGAAGCTGAAACAAGGGCACAGGAAGGAAGCTAAACCCCAGAAGGGACCCATTGCAAATGTATATATGGAGACTAAATTCCAGGAAGGGAAATTCAGAAGAAAGTCAGTAGTCTTCCAGTCCTGCTGTAGAAAAGATTACTCAAAGGGAAGCTCAACCACATACTTAAGCAAAATTCAAGTTTGGAAATGGGCCATAAAAGTCATACACAGCTTCAGATTGGGTTCAGGGATGTAGACTACAGGTATTGGAGAAATTCATGGCAGATTCAAATGCATTTTGACTTTCATGAATTGGACCTGTGGATTATGTAGGAGATAACCTTTTTCTGAGTCATGCAAATTTCATTACTCCAAGTCTTGAGTCAAGTCTCAAGTCAAGTTGCAAGTCTTTGCAAGAAATTTTCAGATTAAATCTCAAGTCTCTTCACAAGTATCCTCCCTGGCCCCCACCCACTTGTCCTTCTCTCCCACTGCCTCCCTCATGCCAAAGGAAAGAGATGAAACCTTGCCTTCCCTCCCGCCATCACAACTCCTTCTCCTGCCCCCAGCCCATGAAAGGCCCTCTCTCCCACCTTGTCTGCTGGGTCCATGCCTGCCTTCCAGCTGCTGAGATCACCCAGAATATCCTGCTATATGTCACATGGCAGTAATAAGTCCCGGGACTCAGTGGTAAAAACAGCATAAATCTGGAGTTGAGTTGAGTCACTTGCTCATGGCTCTGGAGTTGAGTCCAAGTCGGACTTGGGAGCATGTCATTTGACCAGAGTTTCCAATACTAGCAAATTCCAGGAATTTGTGAACTTGCTAGCACAATGCATGAGTGTAAGTGCACATTAGCACAAGTATGCTTTAGCACTGGTTCCCATTTACTAATCTGGGATAGTGCATTTGTACAAGTACACATTACTGCTAATATACATTCTCATGTGCAATAACAAAATACAAAAAAAAAACCTGTTATAAAAATGTTACTCCATCCAAAACTGAATGAAGGAAACCTAACATTCTGTGAAAGATAGATAGAATGGGTGAAGATAGAATGGGTTTAACAAAATCCATATGCCCTTAGTGTAAGCTCAGGTTTTATATCTAATACATCTCACACACTAAAGTTCAGAAATAAGCTTTCTCCCAGGTTAAGAGTGCAGCATTTCTTTTACTTAAAAAAACAAAATAGAGTGGGAAAAGGTAGACAGTGAATCAGGATCTGTTTTTTCCAGAGCAGCTTAAACCCCATCCTTTAATCAGCTACCCATTGTCTATTGCCTTCTCCAATGATCCTTTGACTACCGTCCCATAAATAGAAAATCCCAACTCCTTGAGTGGGAGAGTAGCTTAATTTGTGTATTCTTTCCACTCACCGGAAGTTAGTATGGATGAGTAACTGAGTCATGGCTGAGGTGAACTGCAGTCCTACTCTGGGTCTAGCCCTCACTACTGTCCAGTGTGTGATGGCAGCTGCTTAAAACTACACTTAAATTCAATGCAATGTCATGCACTTGGCATTCTCTGTAGTGCACCCCTTTCAGTTATGGAATGAGTGCCCAAAGATGCCTGCCTGGTGGCAACCTTACTGCCTTTTTGGCACCAGGTAAAGACTCTCCTGCACTGCAAGGCATTCAGTTAGTTTACTGGGGCTTGTGGGTTGCTAAGCAGCTCCTAATTATTTCAAGTTATTGCAATTTTTGTATCTGTGCTAAATTTGGTTTTAAATTTTGTATGGAAACTTTGTTATGATGTTTTTACAAAGTATGATGCATTTTGTATCATACTTTTAATGTGTTGTTGTAAACCGTCCAGAGAGCCTCGGCTATTGAGTGGTATAGAAAATACATAACTATTTGAAATCCTGGTCAGAAAATTGGCCGTCCCTGTCCCTGTGAGACAGCTTCCCCAGCCACAAAAACCTGCAGGTCCCAATAAAGACACAGCCAAGATGTGGGTGGAGCAGTGTCCTCTCCAACACGAGTCTTTCAATATTCCTTTGCATTGTTTTATGCTCCCATTGCAAGTCTCTGCATTACAGGCTAATTAATGATTTATGAAGGACTTGGAAGAGCTTTAAAGGACTTTACTTCAGTAGAAGGATATTGAAATATTACTAAAGATCTCAGCACTTATGTCTCTAAGACAGTATGGAAGCCATGGCAGCAAACTGATTTTACTTCTCCTTGGAGGGCATAATAAAAGAATATACTGCTCCAGAAGGGCTTTTTAAAAAAGGAAATGTGCCTTAAGGGGAACATGTAAATAAGCCAGATATTGCCTTTTCACTGTATGCAGCTCTCTGTGTGTTTGTGTGGGCTCTCCTATAGACACACACACACACACACACACACACACACACACACACAACAAGGGTATTTGAATCAAATTTGAAGACAATTCGGCTGCATAATTCTTAGCTAAATGACAGATCTATGAGCTGTATTTTTTCTTCTTTTTTTCCTAACACAGGAATATGACTCAGTGCACAAAGACCAGAAAAATAAAAGATGATCTAATATCGAGAATGGGGGACCAACTTGAAATGGTGCAGGGCTTCCTACTTATTCATGACTTGTAGTAGTCTTCTGAGAACATTAGTAACAACCTTTCAGAAGTACTGATTACAATGTGAGATGCTCTGCATATTAACGGCCAAGTTTTGCCCGTGAGGATCTGCAGCCACTCTGACAGTAACAAAAAGAAAAGGAACGGAATGAATAAGGCATTGGCAGGAGGAGTAAATCAGCTGGATGAATTGCAAGATAAAAATGCAATGGAAATAAAGTGAGTCAAGCAGGTGACACAGGGAAGAGAGACAAACAAGACAGGAGCCAATTAAAACTGTTCAGTTCCTATCCTGCTGCTGCCTTCAGAATGGATCTCAGCTTCAGGGAATCAGCAACACATTACCGGAAAGATGCTGCATTCCAGGGTTTATTCTGGGTTTGCTTCCTGGTCGAACCCTGAGATGAAAGACTGCACCACTCCACATGGCTGATACATAAAGACGATGAGCCATCTCCAGGACATGAGTTATGTGTCATATTACTTAGTTCTGCTGCCTCACTGCTTATAATGGCCCCTCTGCGTGGTTTCTCTCCCTTGTGCTGCCCCATTATGAACAATGTAGGATGGAGGTGACTGGGAAAAAGTTCCTTTTTCCCCATGAACACCATTAAAACAGCTTCAGATGTAAGCCTGATTTCTGGAAGAGTTCCTTGCACCCCATATTCAGGAGGGGTCCCTGCCCTTCAGAGAAGCTATTTTGCGGGGAGGACAGGGAGTTAGCGTTGGATACAGTGGGAGAAGGAGACAGGAAACTTTCTTTCCATCAATCTCCTTCCATTAACTTATCTTAGGATCCACAGCACTGTGTATTGTCAGGGTAGGCAGAAGGTAGGCAAGGGTCTACAAGTGCATCAGGTGATTTGAGGGAGATCAGCAAGGATGGCCTTCTCCAGTGGCTATAACAGTAACACAAAGAAAAGTTCCTTCCCTCTTCCTCCTCAGTTAGGCTGCTAAAATCAAGCAAGTTGGAAGGGGATGAAGGCATACATTGTCATGTGGAAAGGATTTGTGTGTGAGCTCCTTTTTTGGCATTGAAAGCAATTTACTGGGTTGAACTCATTTCTCATTTCTGCCCCATAGTTTTTGAACCACTATCTCACACACCACTATATGGTGCACGTCAAGGCTGATCATCTGTAACAAATAGGTATTAAAGTACTTGATTGGTTCTTGCAGTGAAAAGTAAGTGGAAAACAACAGAAAGCATATCCCGTTCTTGTGACCATTAAAGCTTAATGTGCAATATCTATAAGAACTGGTAGTGGACACAAGATAGTTATGAAAGGGAGGATAGGGAAATATGAGAGAATGGATTCAGAGAGAGATAGAAGTACATGGTTTGGAGGGAGAGAAAAGAAGAGCAGGACAGAAGCAATTAAACAGAAAGGGCTCTGTTTAGGTGCCACTACCTGATGAGTTGTGGTGGGCACATCCTAGACTCAGAGACTTTTCAATGGTGATGACACTGTCACAGAATGCTCTTCTAAGAAAGGTGTAGTGGTACCTGCATTGTGGTTTTTTCGGTTCTAGATGAAGTCTTAAATCTTTTAGTTTTTCTAAAAGTCTGTGTATTTTTATCCATATTGACAACTGCACAAAAACTGTTTCCACTGAACATTTTTTTTACAGATGAACAGATGTATCTAGCTGCACATTTGAGTAAAGTACACTGTACACTCTGAGGACCATGGAGGTAAAAATAGCCAAGCAGCCAACAATTATATGGTCAGTTACATGCTTGGTAATACTAAATATAAGGTTAGATGTCCAGTGTATTGACTGGTCCAGTGGCAGTTTCAATTTTTGAGGACCTAGAATATGCATACTTGCAGATCTTCAGCTTTCAACACGTTATCTTGCCTCTTGCTCATCCTGGCTCATTTGAGCTAACCCACCTGACTGAGTGGATCCAAGAAATGGGGGCTGCACTCTTGCTGAATGGGGTAGTACCCGCCTTTTATCAAGTCACCTTTTATTATTCACCCACTATGAATGATTCTGCTGCCAAGTTACTTCATTTGTTAATCCAGTAAAGTATTTTGGCTTTAGCTTAAACTTCTTAAACATTTTAACTAATGAACATTTATATTTGTTGTGATATAGTTTAATCTCTGATTTTGTAAATGGCTTCAGAGATGGTAAGTTGATTTTACACACATGCACACACAAACAGATCAATTTCAGCAGTGTATATCACAAGAGTTAATTGGTCCTTGGTAAGGCACCATCCATGGTGTTTTCTCTCTCTTAATTCAGACTACTTTATTCAGTTGAGTTGACATTACTAGGATAGGGTAAGTTTAATGGAAATGATTCCTTGTTAATGCCTGTGAATGTTAAGCACTGCCCATTGTCTCCATTTGTGTTTATGACTACCCAACATCTGTCAGAGTTGACTGAATTCACTAGCAACAGTGGAGGGGAAGGCAGTGACTTGGGCAGCTTCTGAAATGATGGAATTATGGTTTCAGAGTTGTATTAATTATTCTGAAAAGCATTTAGCACCACTTAATAAGATGATGCTTTGACCATAGATGCCATTTCCATTTTTTCTGTTGCTCCGGAAGCTTTGCAGTTGACTGCTTAATGGCCTGCATCATGCAGGTGTGTGATTAGCTTGCATTGGCACATTTTGCTCAATTGTCATTAAGGCCTCGAAATGCGTCTCCTTTTTCATTTGGAATCCCAGATAGAGAACAAGATCAGTGACAGTCTTATCAGACAATTACACGGAGCTGTATTTTGTCACTCATGAATCAATGGATTTTTCATCTCAGGCTGCTTCCTGCTCTGCATATGTCAATGCCACAACAGTATCTCATTTACCAAATTGGCTGCCCCTGTTAATGATTTTTTTTAAATGCATGCTGCTAAACTGTCACAGTGACATACATGTGTGTTATGCTATTTTTAATGTTTATATGTGTAAGCTTATAAGTATAAAATAAGTAAGCTGCTGGATAAAATCTTCAGTAGAGGTCCAAGGTCAGCAAGCACAGTTCATAAATCTGCTAGTATTTCTGAAGGGTGGAGCTCTTCCCTTAATATGCCCTTTCCAATGGGCACCAAATCCCCATGATACTGATCACCATTATCACTATATGAAGAGCTTTTATATGAAATGTGCCTAGTACACACCCCTATTCATATAGTCCGGAAGAAGAGGAGGAGGAGGAGATAACAGCATTGGGGTAATTTCATGAAGAAGCATACTCATGCATGAGTGAACAAGCATTGCTATAGCTTAATATAAATGCTCAGTTGTGAATAATTTCATAACAGGATCAGAGATGGGCAACCTGCAGCTACAGGGTCATATGTATGTTGCCAATTGCAACACCCCAAAACACCCCAAAAGTAATTGGCCAGAGGAAGGCCACATAGTAAAAATACCACAGTTATACTGTCCCAGAAGGGAGGGCAGATAAGAACAAAATGAACTTTGTATAACCCTCAGCTAACATGCTAGCCTGACCTCAAATACAGTAATCAAAGGGACAGTGGACACTGGTTCTAGCCGCCATGAAAGTAGCAAATGTGCAGGGAGTAAGAAGATGGCAAGCCTGTGTGAATCTCGAGCAGATAAGGACTAGACATGGGAAATGTCTGGTCCTTGACAGAAGAAAGAACTCTTTCTCCAGCACGGGAGGGGGTGCATACATTGAGGTATCGATGTATTAGATGTGTATTAGGTGACCTAATTGGTTACCTAGGGTATAAAACGCATGTACCAGGGTGCAACTTTTGAGACACCTTTGGGCTGAATGTCCCCTTTTGTCTCCCTTTATTTTATGTTGGTGTTAGTTGCAAAGTCATGACCGACCCATCGCGACCCCATGGACAGCATTCCTCCAGGCCTTCCTGTCCTCCACCATCCCCCGGAGTCCACTCAAGGTCACACCAACTGCTTCAGTGACTCCATCCAGCCACCTCATCCTCTGCCATCCCCTTCTTCTTTTGCCATCTATTGTTCCCAGCATTAGACTCTTCTCCAGGGAGTCCTAATTGGTTACCTAGGGTATAAAACGCATGTACCGGGGTGCAACTTTTGAGACACTGCTTTGGACTGAATGTCCCCTTTTGTGTCCCTTTATTCTATAGTGCACTAGAATAAAGCTGGTTTTGGCTCTAAGTCTCATCTCAGGCTCCTTTTGGCTCGGGTCTGGGGTCCACCCGGGTTTGCCCTAGCTGTTGACTGGCTGAGTCCAGTAATATGTAGAACAGGGCCTAATTTCAGTCCAGATCAATATCTGACCCATGTTTGGAGGTGAGGAAAAAGGTCCAAGAGGGACGAGCACATTCATGCACATGGTGAGGGCGTGGGGTGGTGGTAGAAAGATAAGAAGAGAGGAAAAAAGGGCAGTCCTCCCACTTTTGATCCAGCCTTAGGTGGGACTTCACAGATTGCCCTCAAAGGACTGTGATCTTCAAGGGATAAAAGTAGTTCTGCATGCCTAATGTACCTAGAAACATAGAAACAGAGCGAGTCAGAAGGAGTCTCCCAGGCCATCTAGTCTGACCCCCAGCTCCAGCCGGCTCCGCTCACGACATGCCCACCATGCGCATGTCCAGCCTATCTTTGAAGACCCTCAACGGGGCCTCAACGACCTCTCGTGGAAGCCCAGTCTATACCCTCGGGGTCCTAACTGTCAGGAAGTTCTTCCTGGCATCTAAATGGAACCTTGGTTCCCTGAGCTAACAGAAAGTAACATGGAGACTAACAGAAATTAACAAAACTCAGGTCGCTGTCCTGAAAACTTTAACTGTCAAGATTAGATAACAGGAAAGTTGGGAGGGGAAGGCAGGGTGGCAAGACAGCAGGGAATGGTACTTACCACTCCATGCAGAATACACATGAGAAGTTCACTGTGATGTACCTTAGAAACATCAGCCTATTGCATGAGTCTATATTCTTCATCCTTTGAAGCATAAGCCAGCCATGTAGTTGGATGCTGAAGAGACCTGTGCTGAACATGTGTTCTGCATCTGTTTTGGAGGAATTCTGTTTCTCTCTGATAAATGCCCGTTTGATAAATGCCCGTTTGTGTGTGTGCTCTCTCCCTTGTGGAAAATTGCTTTCTACATTTGTTCCCTTATACTAAAGTTGCAATAAGGTATTTTCCCCTCTTGTCTAGGGATGGGAAAATATGCCAATTTTTGTTTTTCTCTGTGTTCTGTTTTTCCTTATCTTAAATTCAATTTTTCCCACACTTTGAAGTTTAAGAAAAATATTTGTATGAAAATGCATATACATGCTGTACACATTTTTCATAATAGATGTAGTTTTATACACAATTTTGCCTAATGTGCCCAGGGATTATTGTAGCAACTTATATTAAGGCATTTTAAGACCCATTTTCACTAATACCTCCTTTTTTGTATGTGTTTATCCCTGATAGATACATTTTTAATTGGGAAAAATCAAATTGCAAAATCCAGAGAAGTGCAGCTTTGAAAAGGTGAGTTTCAGTTTGCGCATTGGTTCCAAAGTGTGAAATCAGGTGAGTTCACCTGAAAATGAGAAGCAGACAAATTCTCAGCTGCTCTGGGGCTGTTCTGCTGCAAGAGTGGAATTCTGCGCATGCTAAGACAAAAAGAAGGCCTACAACTCCCAACATGCAATGCTTTTTAACATGCATAGGATTATTTCTTAAGGCTGCTTGTTGGACACCTCCGATTTCATGCTGGCTTTTCATGACTACACCATCCCATGCCATAAGCATACATTGCTTTGAGTGCTCTTGGGAAAAAGCAGGAAGATAAGACTCACAAAGTTAAGAAGGAAAGAAAATCACGAGAGACACTATATAAAAATCATCACCAACTTTCCCAGCCACTGCGTTGCATGATATAAACCAGAGGGTAAAAACCTAATGCCAGCAGCAGCAGCAGCAGTAAATGCCAAGAGACTAAAAAGCCCTTTGAAAAGGTGTTAAGCTAAAATATAAAACCCTCTTTAAAATAATAGAAAGGAAGCCATGAATCAGCTCATTTATCAAGGTAAACCCGCCTACTGGCTCAGAGCAGAAAATCTATTCCTTTCCATTTTGAAAAATATTTCCTCTATATCTGTCAGATGCTTTTGCTAAAGTCTCTCACTAAAGCAGTGAAGAAATTGAATTGTCAGTTTTAGGTTCTCGTTCCATGGGCCCTGACTGAATACAGACGCAAGAATTAATGCAACCAGAGAGACATTTGTTTTTCTTAGCACTTCTTGTCATAGCCATGATGTATTTACAACAATGAGATCTAAGTGGGGTGATGATAAAATGTGCAATACTCTATCAGCTTGACATTGTTATGTGAATAATATTTACTGTTTTCACGGTGTGGTCTAATTTGCATAGAAATATGAAATGAAAGAACTGAAAACAGAGTTGGCACTTCAGGTTTCCGCGTATCAGGATCTATGAGGATGGAGTATCTCCACCACTCGCACCTTCATCACCATCACCACCACATATCCCATCTTGCTGTTCTTTTTGCAGGAACTCTGCAAGGGGCTACACCCTAGTGCGGTTGTGGGACTAATCCATAAAGAACACTGCTTGCCTCAACCTTCCCAGTGAATTCACAACAGAAGTGAGGTACATCCTGATTTGAATCTCCATTTCTTACAGTCCCAGTCAGTGGGCTTTAAGCTGAGGTTTGTGTGCACTTTAATGTAAAATAAGTGTAGAGGTCAGTGATAACTTCATTTCAGTTATTTTTTATCCTTGGTTACCAAAATTTGTAAATTTCACCATCTTTTGGTCAGGAAAAGAATGAGCTTGCTTTTCATTTGAAATAAAATGTAAAAGAAGCAGAAATGGGCAGGTTTGTCTGTCCTGGACCTGGCATGCTTAGCTCTTATAAGCCTTGGAATAAACTTCAGCCGGTTTTGCTAATTAGAGCTGCCCCCCCCCTTTTTTACACACCACAGGTAGTGTGCATGTGGCAAGCAGGCATGACCTGGTTCTCTCCAGGTCGAGAACGGCTCTACCTGTTATTTACAGCTGCTGCAGAGGAGCAAAAGCTTCATTGTGTTTCCCTTTGACCCAAATTTCTTCTTACCTGGATTTAGGAATCTGCAAACATGCAATCTTTATGCTCACCGAGGTTCTCCAAAGTTTTCCTTGAAGAAAATTTCACTGTGCTTGCATTCCCAAATTCAAATGTTTATTTTAACCTGAACATGAACATGCACATGTTTAATGTATCCTGTTTTTCCCAGTTGAGAAAAATCCCTCTTTTCTAAAAATGCCATTTCTGTCCTGACTGATCAGGAGCAAATGTGAAATCTGAAAATGAGGATGGGGAGATTTGTGACGTGCACACGTGAAGTGGCGTATTTTCAAAAGTGCAGACTTTCAAAAGTGCAGATGTTTGAGATATCACTATAATGAATTCCTGCTTATGTTTGTATTCAGGGTTGTGAACAGGGCATGGTCTCACGATTTGTAAACAGGAACAAAAATCTTGCACATCTTCAAGAGCCTTGAATTTTTCTGAACCTAAATGTGCGAGAAAGGCAAACAGATTGGTTCATCTGTCCCTTTCTTCATTACACTTGATCTGTTGGAAGGGATTTCGATAGGATGGGAAAGGCTCATAGCAGGGATCAAAGAACTAGCCTTCATTATATACAGATTAAAGTGCACAAAGCAGTGATTTATACAGCCCACCTCCAAATTCATTACTTCATTTATAGGCAAGGAATTAGGATAGGGAGGAGAGGTATTTATGGTGATTTTTCAGGGTGGCCATTTTTTTCAAATGTACCCTGGCTGCACCCCATCCCTTCGGTGGCAGGTTTCCAAAGGCTGATCATTTGTTAGTTTCCCAGCATTTTGCATTATTTCCTCTAATTGAAAAACATGGATGTGCCTCTTCTAAGGCTTAGTTATAGATAGTAAGAGGCTTAAACTAAAATACTTTGGGGTATTGTGGTCCTTCCTCCTTTGCTTTCCAACCCCATCTACCAGTGGGATGCAGCCCCCAAGAGCTCCTCTGAATTCAGACCTAAGGGTAAAAAGGTTTTGAAGTCCTTGCCTTATCGAGATGAGAACCTAGGAGATCCACTCACATTTGCACCCTTCCCAACTTTCACACACAGATGCAGCAATAGAGACAATGGCACAAATGCAACCCTATCTACTGGGGGAAGGGAAAGAATGAAGAACCATCCTTGCAAGAACAAAAATACAGCACAAAGTACTACCCATAAGGGGAACAGTATAATGTTGAACTTCTTTTGTAGGAAGATATAAGGCGATGGTTGATATGGAAGGAAGGATCTGCTGTTCAGAGATGAGGGGACAATGCCAAGTGGCCTTTCTAAGACCTACTGTATTGTGTCAGGCTAGCTCCACTGAGAGGAGACACGGTTTTGCTTTTCTTCTTGCTTGGCACAAAGTGATTTATTTATAGAACTCAAGTGAAAGTGACTGACAGTGCTCTTTCTCTGAGACTTGGACAGCTTTCCTACAAGAATGACACAAGAAAAGTATGTGGAGAGAGAAATGAGGGGAACTGCTGAGGAAAGCTGTAAGAATTCTGCAAGCATAAAAATAATATATTTTCTGATAACCCATCAATAAGCAATTTGATCAAGTTTCTGAAGGTACCATGGGTAAAACTGAAACATAACCCCTCCATGTGGATTGTGCTAACAATAGGATGTTGGATATTGAACGTTTGGCTGCTCAGAAACAGATCTGTGCATAACCCTTTTGAAGTAAATTAACTAATTTACTTTGGTGCTCAGGGTAAGTGAGAAAAATATTGCTGAGGTCCTGTCAGGATGTGCTCCCAGATTTCTACTCAGCCTCTTAATCTCAAACTCTGTAAAAGGACGGACAAGATGCTTTATGAGTGGACAGGATAAGGTGGAGCTTCAATATAAGTCTGACTCCATGGCTCCTCCCTCTCTGGCCATTCTCAGTGGATCCGGTCCTTGCATGACTTCCTTTATTTATTTATTTTTTCGATTTATATCCTGCCTTTTTCCTACAAAGGGCTCAAGGCAGCTTACATCATTCTCCTCCTCCATCTTATCCCCACAACAACAACCCTGTGAGGTAGGTTGGGCTGAGAGTCTGTGACTGGCCCAAAGTCACTCAGTTGGCTCCATGGTGAGCGGGGACTAGAACCCAGATCGTCTGAGTCCCAGTCCCATGCTCTTAAACACTACACTACACTGGCCCTCATGGAGCTAATAAGTGCTCAGCTGCAGAAGCAGGCAGACTTTTCTGGGAAAATTTTTGCTATGCTTGCATCTGGTGTTGAGCTGTGAAACAGCTTCCGTAGATTCGTTGTGAGGAGGGACTGGACTAAAGGACACTAGCAAAAGAAGAAAGAATGAAGATACCCTTGCACCTACCTATCCTCACCAGGGGGACAATAGTCCTTGCACAGCCTGTATATATTGAAACCAACCAAACAAGCAAATCTTCTTCAGTCCCTTTCTTTAAAGAAAGCATAAATGCTGCCTGGTTCTAGGGAAAGGGTAACAAACAATATTCAGGACACATTTCTTCAACATATCTCATTTAATCTTTTTTCGTAGCTTGTATTTGCACAACACAAACTAATTGCGATGCAACATCTTTTGGCCATCTTGAGACAAACATTTCCAATAATTGGAAAACTGAGTACATGGCATGTGTTTTTAATTTGGTTGAGTATAGAAGCTAAGTGTCAGCCTCTGGTTGTATTAACAGCACACTCCCTGAATTGGTTATACTTATAAATAGTATTTCCTCCAAGAAACATCTGAAAGCATGCATATAACACGCAACTGGTCTTCCATTCAGGTTCTGCTTATGGTCATAGCTACTTAGCTTCTGTAAGATTGTCTCATGGACCTTCCCAACATTAAGTGCAACTTGCTGCTGTTGAGATGTCCACAGGAATTACATAATAACCCTATTGAAACATGGAGTAGCTTCTCTTGGATGACAACATTGATTTCATCAATGATACAATAGCTTGAGAAACCAAAGGGAACTAGTTGATTGAACTATGAAAAGAAAAGGGTCAGACTATAGGGCAAACTGAGAGAAGTATCTAATTCAACCACAAATCCTATAATATTGAGATATTCCAGCGATCACTGTTTCCAACTGCCTGCAGAGTTAGCAAGGAATACCCTGCAAAGGACTGTCACAACCTGCTTTGGTGCTCTGGGCAAGATGGTTGTTTGGCACCCTACCAACAAACCCACTGTCCCTCTTTCTTCTCTCTTGCCTGCTGTGGTGGCAAGAGATGCTGCTCTCCAAAATGACCATCTCCTCAACCTCACCTTCTCCTTCCATTTCAACTGGAACTCAATCAACATTGCATTACTGCTGCTGCCACCTTCATCAGGTCCTTGCAACCCAAGCTTGTGTGGTCACATCTTCAGTTCCCCCAAAAAGGAATGTCTCTGCAGGGTTGCTGAAAAAGTAGATACCTTTTGGGCCCCTCTTCATCCCAGACCGATTCAGTACAAGCTGGTCATCATATGAACTTCTTAACTTTAAGAACTGGTTCCTTTTGTTCTCCTTTTCCTCCTCCTTCTTAATCTCTGTCTGTGTCCAGGGCATGGGCAGCTAGGTATCAGATCAGGGCACCAGGACCCAGACAACAGGTACACTACAGGGGCCCATTCCAAAGCACAGTTCAGCAATCCAGAGGTCGGGGCTGGTAACAGAAGTACAAGGTAAGTCAGTCCAAATGGCAAAGAGCAGCCAAAGCTGGTCAGGAGTCAAAACCAGAGATAAGCTGAGGAGAAGCAAGCACCAGGGACTGGAACAGAAAGTGGAGCAGTCAAAGACTGGGAAGCCGGGCAGGGTCCAGAAGCAGGGGCAGGAGCAAGGTGACAGGAAGTTTCCAGAAACAGGCTCCATGATGCCCAGAGCACTCCAACAACACCAAAGACCTATGTTGTTAAGGCAGCATCCAGAGGCAATATCCTGTTCTTATATAGCTCTTCCTTCAGGGCTCCCAGGTGGTGCCTGTAACAGTCCAGGTGGCCACAATTGTCTGTGGGACTGGTCCTGCAACCACCAGGGCTGCTATTCTGGTCCCTGGCTAGAAGATAGAGGCCTGGTGCTGCCTCAGAACCTCACAATCTCTTTTCCCATTCTTGTGTTGTGTCTTTTACATTGCAACATGGCAGGCAGAGACTTCCTTGTTTGTTACTGGTCTCCTTAAGAGAAGAATAAAAATGTACTCAAGAAAAAGGATGGAAAAAGGGCGAAAGAAAGACTTGCCAACAGTTTCAATCACATTCTGATATTACTTTCGTGGAGTTTGAATGTGGCCACTTCCAGTGCTACTGAGATATTTTGAGAAGCCCCAGGCAGTGTGGGAGAAGGCGATGTTGCAGCTTTTCCCCTGACAGCCACTTCCTGAGAAATGACTGTCACTGCATGAAGATGCTGGACTGCAGCAGCTCCCTTACAACAGTATATAAATTGAGGGTGGCAAGAAAATGTGGTAGAGATGTGATGTGACACAGATCCTTTGCATGTTCCAGCGCCCATGAATAAAATTTGCAATAACTCCTAAGAATTGCAGTCATCCTTCATGTGTGGAACAGGGAAAAGCATTAGCAAAGATCGGGTTCCACAGTGGGACTAGGATTCATTTAAGGATGTGCATCTTTCTCTCTCATGCATAGTACACAGGTATTCCTAGTCTTTCAAAACTGGATTTAGGTTAGCTTAAAATGTCTCAGCCATTCTGCAGGAGCTGGCAAATTCACCTTGGTGTGAAGCCTGATGATGACTCTTGCACTGCCTTGAATCTGTAGCACTTGCAGCTGTTTCATATATCATATTTTAGTCTGCAATAATATTGTATTACTAGAGTTACTTGATTGTGCTCCTTAGAATTTAGATTTCACACATTTTCCATAAAATACATCATCATCATCATAAAATAAAAAATGAAGTCATACAAAAGCTACTATAATGCTAAGGTTAATATGATCTGTCAGTTTTAGAATTGGGTAAGTCACTTTGCTGAGATAAAAGCCATAAAAGCAAGAAGATTTAATTAACATCTCTGCACCGGATTATTTTTAAATGTATTTAGCTTGTGCAATGTTCACCATCTTTTATTCTGTGACTGATAAAGATCTAAATGTATGTAAGTGCTTGTCGCTATTATTTTATTATAATAACAGGGCCAATTTAAGCTTTTTTTCCCCCTTAATGTGTTCTATCATTATATTGGATAACTATTGCAAGGACTAGGAATGATTTGTTTTGTGTGCTGTGAGAACACTGCTAATCCTTTTCTCATCAAAATCCTCAATAGGACTATTTTTGAATTTTCTTCTTAGTGATAAAACAGCACAACATTTCCTAATGTTTATTTGAAATAAAGTGCCTTGTAGCCAATACTCAGGCCATAACCGTCCCTTTTCCTCTTCCTTCTATGGGCAACTCAGATGAGATTGCCTACAGAACTCATCTGAGTTCAGCTCTTGTGTCCTAGATCAGAAGAAACTGGCTTGCATGGCAGGAAGATGACCGTAACCACTAGCTGCTAACTGCGGATCATGTTGCAGTTGAAAGGCATAGGAGCACAAGCAGATGATGAAGAGGAAGGAAGAAGTCATACCTTGTCTAGAGTTTTTTAAAAATAACACAAATACAAATCAAGCTCGTGTGTGCGTGTGTGTGCACATTCATGCATCTTTTGGCTCCGAGCTTAATCTGAGGTCTCAGTTCTTCAGAAAGGAAGAATATCCATGATGATGTGCTTGGAGTTTACTGCTGCTACTGTTGCGATGATGATGATGATGATGATGATAAGAAAAAGAAGAAGAAGAATCCATTCCATATGTAGCTATATGGGATAGACAAAAGATGTGTGCATGCGTAGGTTTGTGTATGTGCGTGTACGTGCATGCATGTGTATGGGGTGACGGCGGCAAGGGTTAATTTTTTTTACCGTAATTGGATTAAAAGGTCTCTCTTTCCTACAGTGAGGATGAAGTTTCACTGGAGAAGTAACTTCTGCATTGACAGAAAGGGATTAATTTATGGGCCTCTGTCAGCTTGTTGACTAATAATGTATTGATTGTATCTTTTAAGATAAGCAGAGTATCTGTCAGAGAAAGAGAGAGAGAGACAGTGTGGAAAGGAAAATTTGCTAGCATATCTGACATGATCAAAGCTAGATTAATATTAGGCAGCTGTGAGCAACCACATGCCTCAGAAGCACAGTGTTTTATGTTAGCCGTCTTGGAGTAGACATCATAACCACTCATAATATCTACCCACAGGGCTGAGGGACCTATTTGTGTAGTTTCTGAGGGATCCCCCCTCCTTTTCTGCTTCCCATTAATGTGTTCCTGCAGACATATTGAGCTACTGCAGTTTAATCCCTGTGGAGCCTGCAGGTGGTATTGTCCTTGCATTGAAGAGTTATTAAATTCTTAAGGTCACCATGAAAAAAAGGTTCCATTAAACCGAGTTAATAAAAACATTGGGCAAAGGTTTGCAAAGAGTGCAAGTGTCAAATCCAGGGAAATTGGAGTGTCTTATATGACAACAAGCTAAGAATAATTTCAAACATATCAAAATATAAAAGGAGGAGGAAGAAGAGAATCACTGTCTAAGAACATACTACATGTATGGTGAAGCTTGGATGAGTGTAAAGATGCTGCTGTTTTCCTGCCGGGTATGCTATTTTTAACACTCTTGTTTTCTAGGTAGTAAAAAAAAAAAATGCTGGCAATCTCTGTTTCTAAAAGGATATTTAGTCCTGTGTTGGTGAATTTCTCCTTTTTATTTTGTTCATGTCCCAGAAGTTATATACCCATTAGAGGTATGCACCAATCCCAAGATTCATTTTTAACTCTGCTACATCACATTGGGAAAAGGTCCAATTTGGGATAGATAAATTCAGAGGCTGCTTATTTTGGCATGGGTATCAAACCTAAGATGAGATTCAGAAATCTGAAACTGTGTGCCACCCATGGACTATCATGGGAAATATAAATCCAACTATAACATGCTTCCTCTTTGTCAGATTGGCTGATATTCTCAGCTATTGTATCCTCTTAGGAGGGGGTTCGGCATGCCCAAGTCAGAAATATGAATGGAAGGGCTATCCAGCATCATCATTTGATATTTGTAATGGAATGGATGATAATAGGTCCATTGCTTGTCAGAAGTGGATGAATACTATATGCTTAGTTGTCCCTTCCAAAGAGATCAAGTCTGCCAAATGTCAGAATCATATGTACAAGTAGTTTTGAGCAAGATCAGCCTCGAAAGTTTGAGGTTATCCAAACTAGGTCATGTTTTTCCCTCAATGTTTATGATAGATCATTCTTCTGAAAATGGCAAAATTAGAAAGGAATGGAGTTTGTTATCAAAGTTGGAGAATGTGTCCTGCAATTTATTTATTTATTTGTTTGTTTTCTATACCACCCAACAGCCAAAGCTCTCTGACTGAAGCTGCCTGTGATATAATAATCAGAAAATAACTGGTACACTGAGAACAGGAGAATGGAACCAAATCACAAAATTATTTCTCAAAATTCATGACAAGAAAAGATTGAACTGCCTGCCTGCAATAACTTGAAGTGCAAGTCACACAAAGCAGCAAATTAGAAAGGTTTTCAGAAGAGAAACTGGGAAATTGTAATGAATAACAGTACAAAATATCATGAATGAACTGATGTAAGATATAATGCCAACTGTATCAAAGGAAGGAAGGAAGGACCAAAAGGAGAAAGGAACCACAGAACCAAAATGGATAGGAAATCTCCTAGCCAATACACACAAACAAACACAAACAAACACACATACTCTTTACAAATTTGGAAAGATGAAGAACTGAACTAGACTATATTCTGAACTAGACTGGAGAACCTTCCTCATAACAAAACCTGGCAAGAAGAAAGCCAAGCAAGATGTAGACCATAGATACATAGAGAAAGTATTGCACACATGGGAATGCATGCAGCCCTGTGGGACCAGAGGAACTTAATCTGAATTATTGCAATTTGTTTTCTGAACTAAGGGAGGGCAAGAAGGATCCATTGGCTAGTTCTGCACAAAGACACACAGAGCCAACAATGATGTGGAATGACTAACAAAGTACAACAGAAAAGATAGGCCAATTCAGAGAAAGCATTTTCTTTGTTTCTGGGTAAAAGGAAAAGAGAAAGGAGGAGAGAAAGGAGGAAGGAATCAATGAGGAAACAAAGCTTGAGGACTCCACGCAAGTCAAGCCAGGAGCTTTCACATCCTATTGGCTTTATTTCAACTGAAAACAGAAGAGAATCACAAAAGGAACCCCAAAACACAGTAATTGGCAGCCCTGTAAAGCATGCCTTCAGAGTAGGTGGATCAACCAAATCTCACCTTTCCCTATCCATAGTCAGAATTTAGATCACAGATGTGCCAATGTGAAGTTTTGGGGTTTCCCAGATATCCTTGGTCTGAGGGAGGTTTGACACTCCTTCTTTGGAGAAGACACTTCTTGGAGAACAGGCAGAACGTCTGCATCTCTGGAGTCCAGTAAGTAACAAAGCTGTGCCCAGGTATGGGTCTTGTCATTCTGAAGTGAAGGCTGTTTTGCTGTAGGAAGCAGCAAAAATGATTCAGAGGAGCCCAAATTAGTTCAGGCATTGTCCAAATCCAGTGCACTTCCTGAATATTTATCCATGGATCCATACAGAAATAGCAACAACTTTATGCTAAGACACATGTAGATTAACTACAATGTTTCAAGATCTATTGTTAGTCCTGACTTCTTTCTACTTAACATGAACCATTGGACCTGATTTTTTTTGCAGATGGCATTATATGGCATACTGATATATATGTTATAATGGTGAATGCGACATCAGTTCCATAAACAGATCTCTGATCCAAAACAGATGAGAACAAATGAACATAATAAAGCAAATGTTGCAACTCATTATAATTCATAGGCAGCCCATATAAGGGCCAAGCTAAACTTGATGCCAGATGCATGATTGGTCCTTGTTCACTTGGATTTTGTTTGCTAAACATCCACATGAGTGAGAGGCAAAACTGTTCTGCTTTTTACAGCAGGGGCTGCAGCTTTTGTGGGACTTCCCTATCAGGGCTTTGCAAAATTGGATGCTGATATTTCAGATTCCCAGATTGTCCTTTCCAAAAAAGGGAATCTCAGGGCAGAGAAAATAATAGTTGCTAGTGATAGCCAGTATATATTTGTGGTATCCACTATTCCCCCCCCCCCAAAAAAACCCTTCTGGGACAGAGCATTCTGGGAAGAAAAAAGAATAATTGCCAGCGTGCAGCGTAACACATTTTGGAACAGGATGTAAGAAGAGACATGGAGGATCAGATCAGGGATCCATTGAGCCCAACATTCTTTGTGATAGTGGCCAACCAGACTCTGAGAAAACAAGCAGGACATGAGTGCAACAGTGCCTCCTGCTGGTATTCCTCAGCCACTGGAGTATGTAGGCACACTGTCCTTGATAGAAGAAGCGATATACAACCATTAATGGTGATATTCTCTAGGAATTTATCCAATGCTCCTCTAAAGGCCCCCAAAATTGGTGGCTAATACTAAACTTGTGGAAGAGAATTCCCTAGTTTCACTATGCTCTTTGTGAGTAAGTATGCCATTTTATCTGTCCTCCATGTCCCACTGTTCAGATTCTTCAGATGACTCATGTTCTAATATTATGAGAGAAGGAGAAAATGTTTCTCTATTCACTTTCTCCACAGCATGCATAATTCTGTATGCCTCTGTCATGTCTCCCTTCATTCCCTTTATTCCTAAACTGAACATCCCCAGACATTGTAACCATTTCTCATAGGTGAATTGCTGTGCTCATCTGTCCATTACTTGCCCTTTTCTCCACAATACCCTGTTTTGGTGTCGTGGGCAGAATTGTAGACTGTATGCTATGTATGGTTACACCATAGATGTGTGTAAAGGGATGTGATCTTAGCAGTTTTACGTTTATTTCTTTTTAAATTATATTTAACGTGAATTGCCTCTTACCCACTGGGTCAACAATTTCATCAAGCTGTCCACCACAACTCCAAGAACCTTTGCTTGGCCAGTCACTGCTAGCTCAGATCCCACCAGAAGGAAGAAGTTGGGATTTTTGCCTCAATGTACAACAATTTATACTTGATTATCTTGAAGTGTATTTACCATTTTAATGTCCATTCTTCCACTTTGAGAAGATCCGTTGGGAAAATCTTTTCTGCCATTTGAGACTGTATTGAGATGTTTTGTGGCTCTTCAAAACTTAGCATCAAAGTTGCCTAAAGCCAAAATAGATGTAATCATGGAAATTCTACAGTGCTATTGCAATCATATAGAAAGGGAAGGCCCAGGTTTATTTGGAAAGCCCATATGTTCATTGATAAGGAATACAGAATCCATCCCTCTCTGCTGGTTCTTTTTTACTCCCACTTTGCTCAAGTGATCTTTTCAGAATATGTGAACTGGCCAAAGTTGAGCTAAGCATAGTTGGGAAAAATAGCTGTAAGAAAGCCTGGTGAAAAAGGGCTTAAATAGTAGAGTTGGAAGGGGCCTAGAAGACCATTGGGTCCAATTTCCTGCTAGTCCAGGGCATCAAGTTATGGCATCCCACTCAGATGTCTGTCCAGTTGTACTCTGAATGCCTCTAGTGTGGGAAAGCCCAGAACCTCCCAAGGAAAGTCTTCTATCCCCTTTGCTGTAAGCCAGGCCCCAGTTCCTCTTTCTACATCATTTGGAACATCACTATAATGTCTGGGTTGGATTTCAAACTTTAAAAGCAATATGGAAAATTAGATTGATTTATCAGCTAATATTGTAGCTCCTCTTCTTTATGTACTTGGCTAACGAAGTAAAAATGAAGTGCTCTATCTTAGGAATATTCATTTAGGACTGATCTCCCTGAGGAGGTAGTTTTTAGTGACAGAATGTGATAAATTGCATATTTAATTACATAAAAGCCCAGTTGGGTTTATCCAGCAGCTTAGAAAGTAACCAAGAATTACTCTAATATGTGCCCATTATTTTTCACTGATCATCACATTGACTTGCATATTTTTGGCTTCCTTAATTTTTGCAGTGAAACTTATCCTGAAAGAACTATTCTAACCCATCTCTATGTATTTATGCTAAATAATAATGTAACTTAATCATTAGGTTAAACAGCCAAAGTCTGCCTGTGCTTGCAAAGGCACACTTTAATCTACTTTAATCTACTTAAACGTACTTTAAACTCTGCTTATATCTTTATCATGGTTCTCTCACAGGAAAAAATGACTTTCTATTTGAATTCAGCTGTTTTCAGACAGGTACCCTTAACTGAAGGCATGGATTCTTCTCAGGAGTACCTGCTGAATTCACGGCAGGATAACATTGGAACTCAGTCTTGCTCTGCATTTGTGGTCAAAGTGGGTTTCTTGGCACGGAATCCATCCTGATATAAGTTCTGTCATAGGATAGTCTGATGCTGCCAGTGTGTGCAAAATCAGGGAATAACATCAGAAGAGAGTACCCATTGGGCACCTGGATCTGGGAAAAGATTGTCCTTAGATCTTAAGGTATCTGGACAGCAAACCGCTTGGCCAATTGTTCAGCTTGGCCAAAATATTGTCACGGGACTCAATTTTAAAATCTGGCCGTCCTGGTCTGAACCAGTTGAAGATTTCCAGATCATTCCACATATAATATTAAGTAGGGGAAAAATGTCTGAATGTATCTGAAATCAGGTCACATCAAAAGTGGGTTTGACATGGCAACGTGTGTTCACAGGGAAATATGGCTCTATATCCCCCTGCTAAAAACAACAAACAAACAAACAAACAAACAGAAACCACCATTGCAGTGTAAACTCCATGCCCTTTTAAGGAGGACCCAGCATTTTAACAGCCACCTGTCAAAATTGTCCAATTCCTGGTACCCATGATAGGATCAATCATCTGTATTTGGATAAAATGGCAAGCTGTCATAGATACAATAACCTCCACTACAAGCCATGGGTTGTCAGTGTGGCTCACTGCAGTAAACTGCCCAGGTGCATGCAACACATCAACCAGCCATGGCTTGCTATCTATAATGTATTGTCCTATCAACGGAACCCAGTCAGGCTACAAACTCGGTACTAGCAACACAGCAATGAGAAACATTGTGAAATCATCTTAGAACAGACATCTCCAGAATGCATGACCCCAAAATTTTTCAAACCTACCTTACAATTTCATTTTATGCAACATTCCAAAGGATATATCCTTTATTATTTGTTTGGCATTTTTGAGGGAAAAGGGAGGGGTGTGTAAGAAAGAGAATTTTAATTGCAGAAGCAATTAAGAGGATCCCAGGAAATAGTTATAATGAGCTGGAGTCATATGCTTTAGTGTCACCCTGGAGCATTAAGGCACCTGCCATATGGTCCTTTTAAAAATGGTATTTTTGCCTTCCAAAAGAAGGGAAAGAATCTATTAATTTGCAAGACCTTTAAAGATGTGTACCTGTGGCTATAAATGTGAAAGGAATGTCAATTTTATTTTTTCCTAATTAAGATTGAGATAAGAATGCAATCTTCCCTTAAGATAAAGCACAGTTCCAAAATAATATAGATAACTTTGTTTTGCTTTAAAAAATAGTATGCGTGCAAAATTGAATCAATATTCCAAATTAGTGCTTTTAGATTTCTCAAATCTGACACAGTTTGAGTCCTATCCATGTAATATATGCAGCATATACTGAAGTCTTGTAAAACTAACAAAATCATTTTGGAATTAATTTTAGAGCAACAAGTGCATGAAAGTCACTGAAAAGTTGCATTCAGAATTCTGTCCCTATTCTGTAAACTTTCGCTTTTTCTTCTCAGCTGACCTTTGCCAACATGCACGTTTCTTCTGACATCCAAGTATATGTTTTCTTTCTTTTTGCCGCAGGAATGTCTTTTAGAATTCCTCCTTAATAATGTATCTGGTTTTAGTACACAGTTCATCTGGTTCATGGTCAATTGAGTTCAGTAATGCAAATCTGTTCTTTACATGGACTTTGAATTTCTCAGTGTTATATCAATGGAACTTTGGTATCTATGCTTGTGTTAGTTATTCAGCTTTACTTCAATTTTTGATATTAAGAGTTCATGGTCATTGCCTTGTCTTGCTTTTGTGTTTTAATCCTACACAGTGTCTTCTTTTTAAATTAGTCATATTAGTTTTAGGTTGTATTATTTTAAACTATTTTAAACAAGACAACTCAGTAGGTCATTTCTTTTTCAATAAAACAATGCATAAACGTGTATAAAGGCAGTGGGAAATGTTCAAAAACATCAAATGGTATGCAGTGATGGAATCCTGAGATTACATTAAACCATGCCAGGTCCTAGATACCTGTTCAATGGGGTGTTACTGAGCTCTTATCATTGCAGATTTCATCATTCTGCCTTTGCAACTGAATTAAGAACATAACAAGAGCCATACTGGCCTTGAGTCTGCCTGTTGCGAATGCAACAGTAACCCCTTGTACAACTTTCCCAGCAACTGGCATGTATAACCCACATCCTCTGATACCAGGGGTAGCATATAGCCATTAGGACTAGTAGCCATTGATAGTCTTCTTCTCCATTTAGAGCTGCCCAGATTGATGGCCTACACTCCCTCCCCCCGCACACACACACACACATGGAAAGAGAGAGAGAGAGAGAGAGACCTGTTTGTACAAGACATGGCATGGTTTCTGGCATTTATGACCATCAATACCCACACCCGTCATGTAAATCAATATGTGGACTCGTCTTACCTAGTCAGAAGGAAACTCATTTTGCGAGGTTACTGTGAAGTTGCTTTTGCACAGCCATGCATATAAGCTCACAAAAGTACTGGCCCAGTCTTCAGGGGCTTATGACTTGCATTGCGACACATGCACTTTTCCACCTTAAGTTTGCCCATGATTCAAAACGAACTCTCCTAGTTAATCTCTGCTGTACTTTTCTCCTCTGTGATTTGCTTCATATTTTCTTGGTGGTGGACCATTTACCTCCGAACACAGTGATGTCTTAATTTCCTGGTCATGTTAATTCCTCCTCTTATAAATGACTTACAAAAAATAATACAAAACACTTCGTCAGAAGCTGTCTGCAAAAGCAGTTGGTTAAATGACAAGGATACATCAAAACTTCGAATTGTGGGCTCCGTGGTTTCTCAAGTCAAAGACCGTCAGATGATGCTGAGGGTCCCCTGAGAAGGAGCCTTGCTGAGGACAGCCACTTCCCATCAACTCATCAGCAGTCTGTGAGCATCACACACATTTTATTCATGTCTCAGCCTGCCTAATGTCTGAGCTGACATTTTCCTCTGCACTTCTGGATGTCTAATCCTCTTCTCTGTGTGTTTCTGCTTGCTAGCTGCATATCTTACACATGCAGGAGGTGCATCTGTCCATCTCTTCATAACAGACACCATTCCCTTCCACATGCCAAGGCATGGTTGGTGGTAACGCGCATGGTTGGTGACCTGCTATGGGGGCCTTCTTGCCCCAGGTACTTAAATTAACCTCTTCTATACTAATATGGCTCTAGCATTTAAAGTCTGGCTTACAGAGTGCCACAGGAGCCCATTTTGATCTTTAACATCTACCTGAAACTGCTGGGGGAAGCCACCTGACACTTGGGGTTATAGCGTCATCAGAATGCAGATGACATGCAGAACAAACACCTTGAACTCCCAAAGAGGTGGTGGAACTTTTGAACAGACATCTAGAAATAGTGTTGACATGGATGAGGGAGTTCGAATGGATGAGTAGATGGAGGTAATGTGGGTGGGAAGTTGTACAGAGGACAGTGAAGTGCCTTGGGTTGTGTCATTGTCTCTAAAAGACCAGGTTTGTGATTAAGGAAACTTCCTGGACTTAGCTCAACCTCTTAAGCATGACTAGGATTGCCTCTAATCACCAGCTACAACCCTACAGTATCTGGATATGGCAGATTCTGCCTACATTGCCCATGCCCGGGTTACTCACTAAAAAGACTGCTTGCAAAGGACTGCCTCTGAAGGAAGCTTGAAAGCTTCAGCTGGGCTGGAATGCAGTGGGCCATGTACTGCGAGAGCATTTGGACCCTATTCCACTGCTTTTGCATCAGCTCTGCTAGTTGCCTGTTTGCTTCTGGGTCCAAATTTAGGGTGCTGGTAATCAACTTTAACAGGTTACCTGTTTGGGGACAACTTACATAAAGGACTGCACCTGCCACTACAATTCTGTCAGATCTTTAAGGTTAGCAAATGAAGACCTGCCCGTATGCCTTCCAGAAAGGGGGTTAAACAGGTGTGTAGGAGAGGGAAGGTCTTTTCAGTGGAACTCCTTCCCTTCAGACACATGAGCAGCCTCCTCCATGTTATTTTTAGTTGGGCCCTATTTTTTTTAATGTCACAAGACTTTTAATTGAGTCAGTAGGTTATGATTGCATTTGTTCATAGTATCCCTTTTGATATTTTGCCTGGGTGAAATAAAATTGTATTTCCAAGAACTGTCTGATGTTGTTCTTCTGTTCTATGTGGTCACTCTCTTACTTTTCTAAGCCTGTCATGTATTTTAATTTGAGTTCACTGAACTATGCCACCTAGAAAAAATAACACTTAAATTTCTTATATATGCACCTTCATACCTAAGCTAGCAAGTGCACAATTAGCTTTCGATATTGCCTGCACCCATTATCACAGTAACAATTTCCTGATTGCATTTAACTGCAGAAAGCAGATATTGGAGCCCTCTGTAAAAGCTACAAATTCATTGCCTTGTAACTGAGAGTCTTCACCCTTGGAATATGCACCTCAATATATGAATTCCCCAATGGCACATGCTGGTTTGCTTCGATATTGCAGAGGTCTTGCCCAGGCAGGTATGTTGGAGTCTCTTTGCCCAGAGTTTGAGCTATACAAATTTGTGTCCAGGTAAAGTGATGATACCTTTGAATCTGAATTACCAGGCCAGCTCAGTGTATGATTTTTTTTTTTTTTACAATCACCAGTGTCTGTATTCCATGAGCTGTTGAATGGCATGCTTTTGATAACAAACAGTTGAGCAGTTTTAGAGCCTTTTAATTAACACAGACAGTTTTCACACATCGAATAGATGTGAATGACATAATTCCATTGTCTCTGGAGAAGTGAAGCCCTAAAATTGCTAACTAATGTTAGCATCAAGAAATCTTGGAGCTTCTATGGCTACTATAAAAAGGTAACTACATCTTGCAAAAATGGCAAATTCTCCTTTTCATTCCCATTAAATGCAATCTTCCTACATCCAAATAGTGGGTGTGGATCTGGGCATGGGTGGAGGGATCCACTGTGGGATCTATCTGCCTCATGGAACAGATTTTTTAGACATCTTGCAGGCCATAATTCATGCCTAGTAGTTTGTTGTATGAACTATTATTAGAAAAGCACAAACCACTACCAGGAGAATCAAAAGACCTAAATTCAGTGCGTGCGAAAATACATCTCCGCCACATCTGATAACACTTTCTTGTATTTTTGAACATATTGCTCCTTCTTTTTCCCATGTGCATCACGGTCAAGTGACTTACTGTGTCATAGACTCATTTAACATAGATAAGGTTCTATTCAACCAAATAGACCTTGTGCCATCTTTCAGTGGATATGTGGAATGTCATTTGCAGCTAGAGGTTAAAGGGCTTCAGTCCAGATCCCATGACTGCCTCACAGCGGCAACAGCCACTGGACTTTGATGTGTGGAAGCGTCTCAGCTGGAGACTGATGAAATGCCAAATCAGAATACAGAAGAGGGCACTGATTTGCATAGAATCTGTATATGCAAACTTATATATATAATTGTAACTTTAGAAATAATTCATGTGATTGAAAAGGAAGTTTGACATATTCATTCTTGTATGTTTGCCTACTATGGTTGCTGGTCAGAAGCTAAGAGCTGATAGGCTACAGTTTTGACGTTTCTTCATGTTTAAAATGGGATAATACTTCACCCTCCTTCAAACAGAGGATTTTCCTCTGTACAAGATAACACATGGCCAGCAAACCACACAATCTCCTAGCTGGTTGCAAATTCCACATCTCTTAGCCAGGATTCCTCAAGGACTCTCTTTGACTGCATGGGACATTCATTACAGCTGGATACTGCAGGATTGGAGGATAAACTGCAAATGATATTCTCAGCTAAAGAGATCCCATGATCTCTAGCCCTGAATACCAATGCTGGAGTTTGAGTCCCAATCTGAGTTGGTCTAGGGTAGCCACTTAGATGTTGCCAAAAAGGGGAAATACACCACTTTGAAAGACCCCAGGTTGCATAACATGTTTATTCTAAATTCCACATATAACAGGAATATTAGAAATAGTTATTCGAATTTATATAGAAATGCAACACATCTCCCCTACTTTGAAAGGCTGCAGTTCCTTGCTAAGCAAATGCAAGGATAAATACAATTAGCAAGCCAATTGAGCAGTAAGAGGGATTGAAAATAAGATGTTGCTGTTTCCAGCACTGGATAAATGGATACAGAAGGTTCATAATGCCTAAGTTTTGTGAGCTCCATTACAGTTCATGACCTACCTCACTCCTGAGATGTCTCCCCTCCTTGATGAGTCCTCCTTCCCAGTCTAGTCCTTCCTTAAGGAGCCCTACTGACAATGCCTGAAGTGCCGGCACTCAGTGCTGCTTATCCTTGACCTTGGAGGCAGAGCTCCGCTCCATGGTCATCTCTCCCAAGGGCTGAGGCTGTCCCAGGTCTCCTAACATGGATGGCTCTTTAATGGCATTTGCTCCTCAGAGGATGTGAGGTGCTATACAACAAAGACTAGACTAGATAGACAGATGTTAATGCTGCTAATCAACAACTTTGGATAAGTGTATTATGATGTCCCTACCAAGGGCACCCTGATTTCTTAAGACATGTGATTAATTATTGAAGCTTTTGAATCTGGCTGTAGTCATTTAAAAAATGCCAGGACCATAGTAACATCCCAGAAGTCCTTTATGAAAACTGGAATGAGACAAAGTTGGCAGGTGCTATTAAGCAAACGCGTCTCTTGCTTGTGCAAAATGCCAGACGTTGATTGCAGACCAAGTGGGGAAGACCTATGAGATTCTTCCAGCGCACGCAAAAGGAACAAACCTATAATTAAATTACAGTTAAACACAGATGGCTATTTTACAGCAGGTGCTCATCTTTGAAAGTCTGTCTTCTCTCCTTTTTTCCCAAACTGATGTCCATTCCCCTATCAGTTTTCCAGCAAAATGTATGTTTGAATTGAATTTTGATTTTATATAGATTGTTGCCCTGTTTTCCGGAGCAGAAAGACACAGAGATCTGTAATATTTCTAAAGGGAATATGAGGGAGGGGAAGATAATTATTATCCATAAATTAGACATTGCAAGCAGTGCTAATTCACAGCATGCAAATGTAAGGATGGGAAAGCATGTTGCATGTAAAAGTGTACCATCCATAGTTAAGGTAAAATAGATGCTAATAGTTATTTGCATTTATTATTGCTGACAAATAATTTAGCTTTGGACATGGCTGGTGGGGCAGGAAACCCCATGCCATAGGATGATGCTATTTTGCATTTTCATATTGTGGTTAATGTAATAAATCTGATCTGAAAGTCTGACCATCTAGTGGAGGAGAGGAGAGGAGAGGAGAGGAGAGGAGGCCCAGTATGTGATGGGAGGCCCTGCCTCTCATTTTGAAAAGTATCCATTTGTCCCCTGCGATGGTCCCAGTCAGGATGTGACACCTATTATTTTCATTGGCAAAAAAAGCAAGCCATTAGACAAATGACAGCTAAAATTACCAGCACGGAGTCCCAATATGAAATTGGACCATTGTGTAGCAAAGAGTTAAAAAACCCCAACCCCATTCTCAGGACTAAAAATACCCACCCAAAAGAATTGGTTGCCTTCCCCATCTCCTCCAGTGGGAACTCAGATGTGAGCTCCTTGGAGTTCAAGATGTGCATTTGAGATTGCAGTTGTTCTTGAAGACCTCTCTGTATTTTATCCATTTACTTGGCTTATATGCCTTTTTTGAGATAATCAAGGAAATCCCACATTCAGATTGACTCAAACATGGAGGAAAACTAGAAAATTGTTTAGAGTTCAGAAGGCCGAGTTCTGCAGTTCTGTATTGATCTGCTCTGAAAGCAAAGCCTACTTGCAGAATTTCTAAGAGCGCAGTTCTGATCCTAAAAGTGCTTTTCAGCATGCATAGCTTAGCTATGCATGCTAGGCACTGAGTCTGATTAGATCTTTTCATTTCACTCAATATCTAAATGCCACCAAATAACCAGTTCTGGAAGAAGGTCTATTTAGATCATGTACAGAATCATGGACAGGTGATGCCAGATACTATACTAGCCTTCTATAATCTGATCTTCTCCGGAAGATGTTGAGCTATGACTCCCATCATTCCAGGTGGCTATAGTTGTAGTCCAACACATCTGAAGGCCCCTGGTTATAGAAGAATGTAGGAAACCTTCTCAAATTCAAGTGTTTTCAGTTGTGAGACAATGGAGACTGTGCTTCAGACATCAGAGATATAGAAACGGTTGACTTAACCCTATCCAAACATAAACACTTGCTGAGCTAACCTTAGTCAGAGCTGAGAGTCCATATTTCAAAACCAAGCTGGAAAGATACATGAGAACACAGCATTTCTTTTTGTAAGCATGGCATTTCAGGAGAGCAATACAACCAATAAGCATTTCCAGAGTGGTTATAGCTCAATGACTAAAGGAGTCTGAATTTATGATCCATTGCCTGTGATTTATACAACCTCCCACATTAAAGGAACTGGAGGTTTTCTTGCAGGAGAAGGAAATGCCCATTGCTTTACTGTTGTTTTCACATTGGTGAGGTTTTGGGAAAGGGGGCAGGCAGCAGCTGTGTGGCAGGGCCATGTCTGTAAGCCAGTCTAGGAGTACCATAATATGAGAGAACAGACGACGAAGTGGGAGCATAATCTGGTGCATGTTTTAAAACCTCTAGTAACCCACTTCCTTGGGTTCACAATAGCAAGCGTGTGATTGAAGAGAATTAGATCTAAGAATGCTTTGGTCCTTGCTCTGTAAAAGCTATTAGCTCATATGGGAATAGAAATACAATGAGCACTGTGACTTTTATGGAATCAAATGCCTCCAATAACGAATTCTTGGGTGATGCACTTCTAATGGATAGTTAGTCTCTTCTGACAAGTTTGAGGAAAGGGAAAAGAATCATTTGAAATGGTTAGTCATCAGCCTCATTATAAAGCCACCTGCTGTAAGGCTTTGACTGAATCTGAAGTATTACGTCTATAATGTAGGTTTTTAGCAGGGATAAACCCATTATGAACACTTTGCTAGACCAATTTTTTTTAAAAAATAGAAAATCTTCTTGCTGCAATGCTCCATGCAGACAAATCACATACCAGCACAAATCTTACATGACAAAGAGGAACTGGTTGGCATTGTCCTGTCAGTTACAAAGGCTTTTGCAACACTTGTCATACAGCATCCCAGTTGGGTGGCTTTTTTGGAGGACATGTTAGATCCATAAACAGGAACATGCTGGCAAACCGACTCATTCCTTTACGGCTAAACTAGTAAATAACCCGTACTATGTGGTGATATTCTCCCTAAAAGACTGAAGGCTGCTTGTACTTGCCAAAGCAAATGGAAAAATGAAATTCAAGGGTTTGTTCATTTTAGGGAACTGTTCTTCAACTGCCAAAATAAAACATAAATCCTCAGTACATATATTCTTCCAGTTTCCTTATGTGGGTGTGTGCATATCCCATGGGATAAAATAATATATGTTTCCTACTTAAATGAGGGAAAGCTAAACTGCTCATAGCTTGTAGTTACTTCTGACTGAAATTCTGACCAACCAACCAATTAACCAACCTGTTCTGCTATTTCTCCCCATTCCAGCTTCAGTTTCCCCCTCTTATCCATCCATTATATCCTATATTTCTTCTTGAACCAGGTATGCCATCCAAATCAACACCAGCTTCCCATCCAACAGCCACCAGTGGTATCCTCCAGAGGTTTAGGACTTCAATGCTCATTAGCTCCAACCAGCATGGGTGATGATCAGCTATGCAGCTGTGTTTTCCAGTCCGAAACACTGGAGGACACCATACCGAGAGATATTGGTACACACAACAAATGAAGACAACTAGCTACAGGATAGCTGTAGGTCCAATTGCTGAAAAAGCGCCATCCATTCATAATCAAAATCTTGCCTCCCACCACACTCACACTTGGCCCATTGTGGTAGGTTTTGCCAAAGTAGCAGCAACCTTCCAAAGGCTTCGAAAGGTGTCAAGCACCTGCCCTACAGGTGTCAAGCATCTCCCCCCCAAACAGTTTTAGTGTACCATAAAGACATGAGGTTCATCATGGAGCACAATCCTATGCATGATTAGACAGAAAAAAGCCCTATGACTCCCACCTTTTCAGAGCCAGCTGTGAGTTTTAAGACTTCTTTCTGTCAGAACATGGCTAGGATTGCATTCTCAAAGTGACACAGAGCACAATGACCCAGCAAGTTCCCAAGGAGGACAACAGTCATGCATGTTATTCATTAAATATAATGGCCCGGGCATGCTGTAGGCACACTGCAATGAATGGGGCATAACTGCAAAGTCAGCAGGACTAATTTAGGACACAAGCTCATGGAGGTGAGCATTGGCCCTTGAACTTGGAGGTTCATGCTCCTCCAGTGCAGAGAGGGAACACATGCAGAGGAAACTGTCACTTTGCTAGTCGGCTATTTTCAAGCAACAAAACTGTGGCACTTCAGAGGGGGAAGGTTGGGGACTAAAGCATGGCTCATGGCTGCTCCATCTCCTCCCCTGTATGCCACTCTCTCCGTCTCCTTTAACTCTTCTCCAGGATTGTTTCCCTACTCTTGGAGAATATCAGTGGCTGGTGCCGGAGGTCAGACTAGATGACCCAGGGCACCCCTTCTGACTCGCTCTGTTTCTATGGTTCTATGTTTCTTTCTATGCCAGCTACAAGGAGGAACTGGAAGGGAGAGATGAATTCCAGTTCCAGATGGAGCACTACCTACCTCTCACTGGTGCTTTGACTACTTGGACAATGTCTAGAATCATTATATCATCCCTTTCCACTGAATCCAAACTTGCTGCTCCATGTATAGTGACATTTGCTGCAGCAGAGCACATGCTAAATATGTATCGTATGTATTGCACCCACACTTCTTTAGGAAACACTGATGTACCCATAGCCATGTGCACACAGCAAATATGATGGTCACGTAATGAGCGTAGCTGCCCCAAGACTTTCCATGTCTATGCCCAAGTTAATATTCTAGCTAAATTATATCAGCATGAATTTCTAGCGTACATGAGATAATAAAACAGGAGGCTATTTCCTAGTCTCAATGGAAAAATGCAATTTTGCACAATCATTAATATTAATTAACATTAATATTTGAAACCTATAAAGGCCTGGCTTGAGATCTACTATCTTGTTAGTTGGTTCCATCTCTTGATATTCTGACAAACAGCTACCGGGATGGCTTTACACAACCTATCAAATACGTTTCTTTCCAATATAGGGAGAAAGTGAAGGGAGAAAGTGTTAAATTAGGGGGTAAAGCCTTTTTCACTTTGACAGAATTCGTGAATTTACCTTGGCAGAATTCTGGGTTGGAGAAACTCTTAGAGCCTGCATTCCAGAGGTGGATGAAACCAAAGGCAAAAGGATCTGAGCCCATTCAAGCAGAGCTAGCCTATTTTAACCCAAAGCTATTACTGTTGGTAATTATGCCTTGGAGCATTTTAGGATGGAGGGAGAGCCTTGACAAAAGCAGGGGTGCAAATCATGTAAAAGGGAGTGAGGTCAGGAGAAGGAGGCTGGTCTTCTGGAGAGTCCCCTGGGAATGGAGCTCCAGATGGGCAGGATTTAATTCGTGGGCTTGAAATTTAACAGCCTTAGGTTAAATAAACCCTTTCCCATTTCTGTCCTTAGCACTCAGATAATAGAGTAGCATATGACTTTGCAGCATTTTGTTTGATCACTGCAATATGGTCTACATGGGGCTGCCTTCAAAAAGTATCCAGAGACTACAAGCTGGTCCAGGGCCAGATGCAAGTAGCACGTGATTGCCTTGGTACAGCACCTTTGCAGGCTATCAGACTGTTACCATGCTCATTTCAAAGTGCATGTTATGACCTATAAAGACCTTGGGACCAAGCTTCATGAAAGACCATCTTGTCTAATATTAGCTTGCCTGGGTTTTAAGATCTTTGCAGAGGCCCTTCTGGTTCTATTGCCACAGCACCTATGTTTGGTGGGGATGCAAGTGAGGACCTCCATGGTGACTGCTCTTTGGCTCTGGAACTTGCTGCGGTGGCAGGGCAGGGGGACTAGGCTAGTTGTTGCTTTGCCTGCCTGCTGGTCGAAAGACAATATGGTTTTATTCAGGAAGACCTTTGACACACAATCTGGTTTATTGCTGAATGATGTAAAACACCTTGGTTACTTTTGGAGTATTATTTATTTATTTATTTATTTATTAAAACATTTCTATGCCGCCCCTTGCCGAAGCCTCGGGGTGGCTCACAACACAAAATAAAATACAATAAAATACAAAAATAACAATATAAAATTCACTATATAAAATAAATAACAATATAAAAGAAGTCGCCCTGGCCAGATAAATAAGCAAATATTGTTAACAATTAAAATGACGCTTAAATAAAAAGGTCTTCGCCTGGCACTGAAAAACAAATAATGACGGCGCCAGGCAGACCTCTCTGGGGAGTGCATTCCATAGATTGGGCGCCACCGCAGAGAAAGCCCTCCTCCGAGTACCTACCCTCCTAATTTCTTTCACGGAGGGTTCCCGGAGAAGGGCCTCTCCCACAGATCTCAAGGGGCGGTCGGGCATATATGGATGTAAGCGCTCCTTCAGGTAACCAGGACCCAAGCTGTTTAGGGCTTTATAGGTCATCACCAATGCCTGGAATTGGGCCCGGACTTCAATGGGAAGCCAGTGGAGCTGACAGAGGACTGGAGTCATGTGAACATAATGCCCAGTCCCTGTCAGCAGCCTGGCAGCTCTATTTTGAACCAATTGAAGTATCCAGACCGTCTTCAAGGGTAGCACCACGTAAAGCGTGTTACAGACGTCAAGGCGGGAAGTCACCAGCGCGTGTGTTACCATCGCCAGGCAGTCGTACTCCAGGTAGGGGCGCAGCTGATGGATCAGCCGAAGCTGAAGGAAAGCGCTCCTTGCCACTGCTGTCACCTGAGCTTCCAATGAAGGCTCTGGGTCGAGGAGCACTCCCAAGCTGTGGACCTTGTCCCTAAGAGGGAGTGCAACCCCATTCAGGACTAGGTCAAATCCATCCTCTCTGAAGCTCGATCCGCCAACCAACAGGACCTCCGTCTTGTCTGGATTGAGCTTCAGTTTATTGGCTCTCATCCAGCTCATTACCTTGGCCAAGCAACGGTTCAGCACAGCCACTGCCTCACCTGGATTGGTGGAAAATGAGAGGTAGAGCTGGGTATCATCAGCGTACTGATGATTCCGCAGCCCACACCTCCTGATGACCTCTCCCAGTGGTTTCATGTAGATGTTAAACAGCAAAGGGGACCCCTGCAGTAGCTGCCATGGTGCAGAGCCATAGTCCCCCAGCACCACCTTCTGGAATCAGCCATTGAGATAGGAGCGGAACCACTGCAAAGCAGTGCCTCCGACCCCCAATCCTGCTAGCCTATCCAGAAGGATACCATGGTCGATGGTATCGAAAGCCGCTGAGAGGTCCAGAAGAACCAACAGGGATGCACTCCCCCTGTCCTTCTCCCTGCACAGGTCATCATACAGGGCGACCAAGGCAGATTCAGTACCATACCCAGGTCTGAAGCCGGACTGAAATGGGTCTAGATAATCAGTTTCATCCAAGAGTGCTTGGAGTTGTCCCGCCACCACCCGCTTTAACACCTTGCGCAGAAATTGGATGTTGGCACCAGGTCTATAGTTAGTGGCCATCTCTGGATCCAGTGACGCTTTCTTCAGGACCGGACTACCGCCTCCTTTAAAGGGGCAGGTACCCAACCCTCTCTCAGAGAAGCGTTAACCACTTCCAAGGTCCAGGTCCCAATCCCGTGCTTGGAGTTATTTATTAACCAAGATGGGCAAGGGTCCAATAGGCAAGTGGTGGGACATACTCGTCCAAGCACTTTGTCCACATCATCGGCCCGCAATAACTGAAATTCATCCAATAATTCTGGACCAGACGGCAGCATTGGCGTCTCCCCAGAAACCTCTGATTCATTAGTGGTGCCCAGCTCGTGACGAATCTGAGCGATTTTCTCCCTGAAATGCCTGGCAAAGTCGTCACAGCGGGCCTTTGAGGGTGGAACCCGATCTTCCTTAGGACCCGGACGAACCAGGCCTTGCACCACTTGAAAAAGCTCCACCGGACGGCATTGTGAGGAGGCAATGGAAGCGGAAAAAAACCTCTTTTTTGCCGCCCTCACTGTCACAGCATAGGCCCGATAGTGGGCTCTCAAGTGTGTTCGGTCAGATTCATCCCGTGATCTCCTCCACGTACGCTCTAGCCGTCTCCCAACATGCTTCATCGCCCGCAATTCAGGTGTATACCAAGGGGAAGAGCGGGCTCTGCCCAGTGGGAGAGGATGCTTAGGAGCGATCATGTCCACAGCCCTGGTCATCTCCCCGTTCCACAGTTCAACCAGAGCCTCGACAGGAGCACCAGTCTTGTCAGCCGGAAACTCCCCCAGGGCCTTCAGGAATCCATCTGGATCCATCCGGCTCCGGGGGCGGACCCACACAATCGGATCCACACCCTTGCAGAGGGAGAGGTTGCTCTCAAGCACAAACCTCACCAGGAATTGATCTGACCATGACAGGGGAGTCATGCATAAATTCTTCACTCTCAGACCACCCTCTTCCTGCCCCGTCGAGAAAACCAGGTCCAGAGTGTGTCCACATTCATGGGTCAGGCCGGAGACATGTTGAGACAGCCCCATGGCCGTCATGGAGGCCTTGAAGTCCTGAGCTGCCCCGGTCAGACCAGACTTGGCATGGAGATTGAAGTCCCCCAGGACCAACATCCTGGGGCTCCTCAACACCAGGTCCGAGACGGTCTCCATCAGCTCAGGCAGGGAGACTGTTGGGCAGAAGGGTGCACGGTACACCAACAGAATCCCCAATCTGTCTCGGTCGCCCAACACCAAGTAGAGGCACTCCAGCCCTGGTCTCGAAGGGACCGGAAGTCCCGCGAGAAAGATGGAGGCTTGGTAAACCAAAGCGACCCCCCTCCCCTCCCCTCCAGGCGTGAACAGTGCTGAACCGGATACCCGGGCAGGCACAGTTGAGAGAGGGCAACATCCCCCCCTCCCACCCAGGTCTCCGTTATGCAAGCCTGGTCGGCCCCCTCATCCATAATCAAGTCATGGATGAGGGAAGATTTATTATTGACCGACCTGGCATTGAGCAGCAGCACCGTCAGGCCCGAGGGGTGGTTGACAAGACGACCTGGCACCCTCTGGCTGGGGGCAAAACCAGAAGGAGGGATAGGTGTCAACCATCTGTCCCTCCTTCTTCTACACGGACATGTTAAGCCCCCACCGCTGTTATGTCCATTGCCCAAGACCACGCCAATGGCAGCGCCCGCGCGCTTCCCAGGAAACATAAACGTCGACATGGCCAGGGACGACTCCATAAAAACAGATTAAAATAGAATAAAATTATAAAAGCAATTAAAAACTCCCCCTTCCCTAGTGTTCACGACGGCAGGTGGGCCAATTTCAACAAAAGCCCCTGGCCAGCCTAGCCCCCCGCTCGGCCCCCAAACGGCTTCCAAACGACTGCCCTTTGGTCATCTCCCTTTGGCTGTCTCCCTTCGGCCGCTGGCCCGAGGCCGCCAGCCCTGGCCTCCGCCGGCACTTTAAGGCCGCAGGGCCGTCCCGAAGACCCGCCCTGTCCCGCACGCCTCTCACCCGTGTGAGGGGGCGGGCCAAACCGGAACCGGTCCTGCGTCCTGGCCGGTGGTGCTGGCCTCCGTCGGGTGGGGCGGCGCGGTGCGGCAGCGTGCAGCCGGTGGCTCGCAAAGGTCCTTCCTGCAGCTTGATGATATTATTAATATCATTACTAATAATAGTGGTATGTTTTAATTGTATTTTAATTGATTTGCTTTTATATTGAAGTGAAATGGTTTTGAATCTGTATTTCACTATTCTTAGCTGTCTCTGGTACCCCTTACTGTGGAAAAGCAGCATATAAATTTCAGAAATAGATAACGGAAAAGTTGCAATGTGCAATGCAAAACAAAATTTACAGTGTTCCTTCCAGGGATTTTTAAAATCTTCTTGCTAATAATTAAGGATAGAAAATAATGACTCTTACCAATTTGTTTGCTTTTCTAACAGCTTGCATGGGTTCTTCACTTCCACTCTTCATAATTGGAGAGTGGGGGTTGTTTTGCTTAAACCTCCATGAACCAAAGACCTCTGGAAATTTCATTGTGAAGTTTTGTGGCAGAATTTATGGGAAGTATAGATTTTATAGCATGATCAGCAATGCAGCAAATCAGGCACAGTTGTAAAATAAAACACTGAAAGCTCACCAAAAGAGGCAGGACTTGATGGGAAATACAGTTTTATGCCAAATAATAAAGTAAATCCTAGCTGTCTATTATTTTTCTCTTTCTCACAAGAGGTTTACTACAAATGCTTAATGGAAGCTGTAGGATGAATCATTAAAATAACTGAAAAATCAAAAAATAAAACAGCATTAAGGCTCAAATCCTGTATACATTTGCTTTCCAATGACCCCACCTGCACACAATGGGGCTTATCTCTTAGCCAAAATGAACAGATAAATGTCTTGTGTAGAGAAGCCCACATAGGTGTAAAAATAGTACAGAAACTGTGCAGGGAGATAGTTGTGGCTGGCCGGCAGAGATCTTGGGGTTGTGGTGGACAGCTTGGTGAAAATGTCAGTCCAGCTTGATGCTGCTGCGAAAAAGGAAAAGTCTATGTTAGGCATGATTGGGAAAGGAACTGAAAATAAAACTGCCAATATCATACTTCCCTTCTGCATATCTCTCCTGCAATCTCACTTGAAATGCTGCTCACTGCAGCTAAAAGAGGAAACCGTAGAGCTAGGAGAAAGGCCACTCAAATGATGAAGGGACTGGAACAACTTCCCTACAAAGAAATTACAACAGGTGAGATTGTTTAATGTAGGAAAGGGGTGAGTAAAGGAAGACATGTTTGAAATGTACAAAATTATGCTTGGTGTGGAGACAGTGGGATAATTTTTTCTTTCTCTTACTTATAACTAGAACCCAGGATCATCCCTCTCTGCTGGGAGTATATAGGACAAATAAAAGAAAGTGCTACTTCACCCAGCACTTCCAGCCAGTTTGGATGGCTTTAAGTTGGACAAATTCATGGATGAGAAGACTACTCATGGCTATTAGCCAAGATGACTACCACAATCAGAGGTGGTGTGCCTACCTCAAGACAAGGCAGATCATGCAACTGTATGGCAATTCCTTGGTTCCACTGTCTCACTGGTTCATTCCTAGGTTCACATGGCAGAGCTATTTTTATAGGACCTTAGATCTTAGATTTCGGGGGGTGAGGGGAGCCTGAGATTTTTCTTCTTCCCACCTGCCATGAAAAGAAAGCCAGTTTGCAAGTGTTCTCTGAATGTACTCCAAACTTGTTTTTGTAGCACCTCCATGCAATGTTCCAAAAGGACCTGCTGCCGTCACAGTTGCACCAAGGCATTGAAAAGCATGGAACCTGTAGCCCTCCTCCTTTCCCCTGCTGCCTGCTGTTTTCTAATCACATGAGAACATGGGAGAAGATATTTATTTATTTTTATTTTTCAATTTATATCCTGCCTTTTTCCTACAAAGGGCTCAAGGCAGCTTACATCATTCTCCTCCTCCATCTTATCCCCACAACAACAACCCTGTGAGGTAGGTTGGGCTGAGAGCCTGTGACTGGCCCAAAGTCACCCAGTTGGCTCCATGGCTGAGCTGGGACTAGAACTCAGATTGTCTGAGTTCCAGTCCCAGCTCTTAACCACTACGCCACACTGACTCTCAGATCAAACCAGTCAATCTTAAAGGAAATCAACCCTGAGCGCTCTTTAGGAGGCCAGGTACTGAGGATGAAACTCAAATACTTTGGCCACCTAATGAGAAGGAAGGACTCTCTGGAGAAGACCCTGATGCTGGGAACAACTGAAGCAAAAGGAGAAGGGGATGGCAGAGGTTGAAGTGGCTGGATGGTGTCACTGGGATGGTGGGTGTGGGCTTGGGTGGACTCCGAAGGATGGTGAAGGAGAGGAGAGGCTGGAGGAATGTTGTCCAGGGGGTCGATGAGTCGGGCATGACTTTGTGACTAACAACACAAAGTCTGGAGGTTGGCAAGCCAGATGGGGAGGTCCTATGAGCACCATCTATCCACAGGGTGGAGTTTCCTTATCCCCAGCTCATGGCAATCTGCAGTTCTGCTCCTGCGATGGACTGCATCCAACTGGATGGTGTTCTGATTCATGCTACATGGTAATGAAATGAACACATGACTTCTTCTGGAGTTTTCTGCGTGTTGCATCCTGGGACCTCATTTAGCTCAGACTTCGCATGCTGCCCAGAGCTGAAATGTCTCAGAAAATAACATATTCTCCATCATACATAGGCAGCTGCCATCCCCCACCCTCATCCCCAACACCATACCATTGTGCTTTGGTATGGCACATTTTGGAGGATGCAAGACAGCAGACAGGCTCCCAACACAGATGCAGCTGAAATGTGTGGCAGAAGTGGGGCAGGTTTTTAGGGAGAAAGTAAAGAATTTGCATGGCTAAATTGGGCCCCATCCATAACCAGGGTTGCAATTTTGAGAGGCCGTTTGTGCCCGGTGGTCAGTGAGAAAAGAGGGAGCCCTGAATGGGTAACTGTCTATCTCACACTTGCTTAAGCAGTCTTTATTCCATCCTTCCCCCAACGCTTCACTTTCCTTTGTTGCCTTTAATTACATTGTCAGGTGATCATCTCTATGCAACCAAGCCCCAGAAGTGAATTATTGGCAGACAAATTCGTACTGACAATATTGTCAGAAGACTGATGTGCAGCTATTACATTCATGTTAATAATAATAGGGGGAAAATCCCCAATGCTCATTTTCAATGTGTGTGTCATTTCCAATCAAACTGTAATATCACTGCTCCCTGCAGGTAAAGACTTTAAGTCAGGAGGGGAAACTTTGATACTATTTCCCCCCTTATTAATGTGCTTCAGAGAACCCATTGCTCTGCTGATGCAGGACTGCTCTGCTGTATGAACAATCAAATAGAATTGTTGCTGGACTAGAAAGGGAGCATGGAGATGAGCAGTGCCAGCACTGCCCATTTAAGCTCGGTTATTTTAATTATCTTTTATTAATTCAAAGCTTCTGCCAAGGGTGCAAGAAAAAATGTCTAGTGGAGACTACGATGATTGCAATCTTGACATCTGGCTCAATTACCAAAATGTTTAGGCCAAAAATGCTAGAATTTCAGATTGCTTGCCGTAATTCAAAATATTAGTTTTTTTTTTCCTTTTCCTTCTTAGTCAACAGCATGATTGTACATCCATGCGCATGCTTGGGCCCTGTGGCCCATGAACTCACCCAAAAAGAAGTCCGGGTGTTCAGTGTAACCCCAGCTGAGCTCCAGGGGCAGTGGTGAGGAAGCCTTGCATGAAGGCAGGCAGGCTGGAAAATGGCAAGGCATGCGGGCAGCATGAGCTGCAGAGGTGGAGGAGCCCTCCACTGGACCTCTAGAGCAGCCTCTGCCCATCGTGTTGGCACGATCCACCCAAGAAACTCGCATTAGTTGCTTTTGGGGTCATTTCTGATGCCCAGGTGGAAGTGCTTTAGGCAAGATAAATGCCACTTATTTAAAAACCTTTGTTCTAGGGGAAAATTCCTCCAGGAGGTTTTAATCAACCTAAGAAAGGTCTTCATCTCTCAGCCAATGCAGGTACTTTCAGATTTACTGCTCCCTGAATCCATGCAAACAAGAAAATATGTATAACAATGTTTGGCCCATTAATCTTTTTATCTGCATGACAATTCTTTGGCCTACTAACATAAAAAAGGTAACAAAGCTTTTCCTCACTGGATTTGCTAGACATTTTAGCTATGAATTTTAGCTTTAAAAATTGGCCAAGAGGACCTGTACTGAACCTTCTTTTGTTCCTTTGCTTGGCAGCTATTCTTTGGGGTATAGAAGTGTCTCTTATACCTGTTCCTATGGCCTTTCTGGGTACATCTGTGCCCTGGGCATATTCTGGTTTATGGAGGGGATGGCAGGAAGAAAACCATATAAGGAGAAATTTGGGATGTTTTAGACTATTCACTTTGTGACAATATTGTAGAATTACGGTGCCTAATAAACAGAATTCAAAGGGATGAGAGAATAGATCTGGATGGCTGGAAAGAAGCCACAAACGTTCCTCCAGCTGAAATTTGACTCTGATAAAGAGTGGAATTTGGGATTTGGACCAGTTCACTCCTCCATTCAGGCTGGCTTTTATGATTCCTTATAGCTTTTCACAGAATCCAAGTTCAAAGAACTCATTGCTCAAAGAAACAAAATCCCTACCCTTAACTGCTTGTGTAGGGAAGCTATATGGAAAAATTAGTGGGTTTTCCAAATAATTTAGAATTACAAAATTTCCTAGGAAATTATGTTAATTTTCATAGGAAAAACTAGACACAAAAGGGTAGTTGATAGGAATTATCCTATATAAATTCATTTATTTTACACAGGGTAATCTGCACCATATAATTTGCAGTTTGCTTTGGAAAAAAAAATATGATTCCCTAGAGAGTGATCAAATTGAGCATGTTTTTTAATTGGTATTTAGTAAACAATCAAGCTTTAAACAATCTCCTATGATATCGTTTTGGTCCCAACACATCACAAGTATTTGACCTGACTCTTTAGAGGAAAAAACTTAATGCACACTTACTAATTCTAGAAGTTGTCTGAGGGCCCCAGGATACTTTGGATTCACAGATCTAAGGTCAGAAACAGAGGTCTGACCTAAGAGCCAGGAATCCATGCTCCAGCGCTCTTGCAGAAAAATTGTACCAGCAGCCACTCTCGGATTGGGAACTTAACCTCAGAGGGGGTACATTCTGGCTGGTGCAGAAGGGAGGAGATGGCGGATACCAGGTTATAATGCGTCTTCTCTCCTTTGCAGCTTCCTTCAATCCCCTTCTGCCCAACTAGATAGGCAAAAACAGCTGTCTCAGAAAAATGTAGAGCAGAAAGAGCTGCGAGGTGAAGATCACCTCTATGTCTCCTTCCTCTTTGCATTGTACAATTATCAGCCTCTGAGTTTGGAACCTGATGCACATCTCAATTAAGTTGTGCCTTGTGCCTTTAATGTTATTTAAATGTTACATTGTATAATTTATAATAGAATATTGATTTTTAAAAATAAAGACAATTCTCGGTGGTGGTGTTATGTGGTGTTAAGTCGTCTCCAACTTAAGGCAACCATATGGACGAATACGCACCAGAATGTCCTCTCTTTGGCAGCTATGCTCAACTCTTGGAGGCTCAATGTTGTGGCTCCTTTTATGGGAATGATCCAATTGATCTTCCCCTTCTTCTGCCTTCAACTTGCCCTAGCTTGTCTTCTACAGTCAGTCTTGCCTTCTCACGGAATTAAGACAGCTTGTGTTTTATCATTTTTGCTTCCAGGGAAAGTTCCGGTTTACTTGATCTGGGACCTACTTGTTTGTCCTTCTGTTGGTCCAGGATGTTTGCAAAGCCTTCCTCCAGCACCACGGTTCAAATGCATCTGTTTTCTTTCTGCCAGCTTTTTTCACTGTCCAGATTTCCCACCCATACATAGTGATCAGGAAAACTGTGGAACATCTTGGCCTCCAGTGAAACATCCTTACACTCAAAGATATTTTCTAGTTCCTTCATTGCTACCCTTCAAAGTCTCAGTAATTTTCTAATGTTCCTTTGAATTGATAACTACGCTGAAGTATGTGAAATAATTTACCATTTCATTTTTTTCATTATTTCATTAAAGTTGTGTAATTCTTCTGAAGTCATATTTTTTATTTTCTTAATATTCATTTGTAGTCCTGCCTTTGAACTTTCTTCCTATACCTTCCCCAAGAGTCATTTCATTTCATTGCTGCTTTCTACCAGTAACATAAGGGAAACAATATTTTAAATGTTTCATTTAAAAAGTGGTGAACAAACTAATAAATGTTAACAATCCAAACAATTGTGCATGATACACTAACATCAGTCATCTACAACCATGAAATCCTCAAACTTGACTAATATTGCATTTTCAATTAACACTCATTCTTTCTTGCCAATTAACATATGAAATTGATTTTTGAGGGGGATGGGGAAAATGAAACACAAAAACAAATTTGGATTGCTCAGTTACAACTCATATTAATAGGCAAAATAGTGAATGCTTGCCAAAAAGAGATAAAATTTAATTATTTACAAGTGTGAGGGAAAATGAGGGTGCAAATTTCAACACTTCCCACCCCAGATTTGAAGCATTATCTATTTTTCCAGAGTGACAGTAAGAGAAGTGAGTGTGATGTGAACCAGCTTTAGAGGATCCAGAGGAAGGGGAGAGTTAATTCTGGAACTGACAAATTTCTAGAAAAGCCTGGTGAAAGACTACTGGGAATCTGGTGCCCAAGGACTCTGGGAGGCACCATCATCCCTTTGTGACATGCAGGACTAACAGAATTATGGTCTCAAGGACACCAAGGTAACACTAATGGCTGGCTAATGACCAATACCTGGAGTAAATGGCTGGCCCCAGGGACTGGGAGGTGGGCCTACACCCCACAGGTCAGCTGACCTAGGCTGTGGGACAATAAAGCCCAGGTAACAGAGTCACCCTTTGTTCCTTTCTTGGGAGGTTCTGTGTGCTCACTATTCCTCCATGCTTAAGAATGCTGCCACATCCTGTGGATGCTTGGCCTGTAGAAGGAACAATGGAGCTGTGTATATCTTAGGCTATGGATAGTTTGTTATTTTTAGTTATATCCAAGTGGGCCAACAAGGCCTTGGAAGTTGGGGTTTCTTGGTTGGCTATAACTTGTACTGTTCTGCTGTCCAGTTTTGCTTTTCCCTCCTTCCCTCTTTAAACTAATTTTATCCTTTCAATCTCTGTGTTTTAGTTTCTCCACCCCTATATTTTATCCTTTTAATAAACTCGGTTTGTTCTCCAAGCTTTGTCATGTGATGAATCCAGTGACTGGTCCAGGGTTCTGGGATCAGGGAGTTCCTGGGTGGAATCCAGGGGAGTCGGGAATCCCTGGTGGCTTTCCATTACAGTAAGGAGAAAGACTGAATCACTTGAATGTATAGCCAGAAGTGTGGCTTCCAGATCTAGGCAGGTGTTGATACCACTCCATACAACTCTGGTGCGCCCACAACTGGAGTACTACATCCAGTTCTAGGCTCTATGTTATAGGAGAGACATAGCTCGGTTGGAATCAGTTCAGAGCAGAGTCACAAGAATGGTAGCTGGGTTGGGAAGGATGACATATGAGGAGAGATTGAGGGAACTGGGTCTTTTCAGCCTGGAGAAGAGGAGACTCCAAGGGGAACTTTTAGTGACTTACAGGTATGTGAGGGGATATCATGTGGAGGAGGGCTGTGACCTGTTCTTCCCTGCAGTGGAGGGCAGGCAGTGTTCCAATGGGGCAAACCTCAAGGAACCAGACTTCAGGTTGGATGTCAGGAAGTACTTCCTGATGGTTAGGACCCCTAGGATATGTAATGGGTTTCCAAAGGAGGTGGCTGAGGTCCCATCAGTGAGGGTGTTCAAAGAAAGATTGGACAATGGATACATGTTGGGAATTATATAAGCAGATCCAGCTGGAGCCAAGGGTCAGACTAGATGGCCCTGGAGACCCCTTCTGACTCTACCCTTCTATATTTCTCCTTGCACCTCACAGCATAACAAGAATTCTTAAAATTTTAAATAATTGCTTATCATGGGCCCAGCAAAATGCATGTATATATAAAAACAAGGTAATCAGAATTGATGTAAGAAATTGTGGAGGCAATACAGTTACAAGTTTCTTTCAAACACTTTAGCAAAAGTCTTTAAAAACTATTATTGTCCTTCACATGCAGGTTTTTTTCTTTATGCAGCTAGAGGTAATGTGTGGGTTAGGTTTAACTATTAAAAAGTGAAATATGGCATGGCATCTGATTGTCACCATGTTTCTGTATTGTGCTACAAGTATGACTTCCACTCTACTTACTTTCCAATCCATTGAAAATGAAGCTGAAATAAATACTCAATTGTTCCATAGTAGCTGCATTTCTTCTGAAAGGTGCTTCCTCAATTCAACATTTGAGTGTGTTTATCAGAGGGAGAATAAGGCAGTTGTTCAAGGCCACAGTGCTTTCAGATTCCAAATTCTTACTGTTCTCTGGATGCAAACCTAAGTTTGCACGACACATAGAAATGACTGTGGAATCTTCTGGCAGAAAAAAATTAAACTTTGTGTGTGTGCATGTGCATGAAGTTTTGGCAAAAAAATTTGCCCCCTCCTCTGTTCATCCCTACCCGTTCTTATCTTCATCTTTTAAAAAGTACTTGGGGACTGATTTGGACTTAATTTGAAAGGAAGAGGAATCGTTGCTGGAGACTCATTTAGAGAAATGGCTGATTTGGCGCTGAGTGGATTTAAGAAATAGTTTTTGGGAAAACAGCTGTAATTCCTGCAAGCACAAAATGCTTCACGGAACAGGAAGCTGGGAAAGAAGTGATTCAACAGGCACCGATGAACATGTCCCTTGAGTTGTCATCAAAACACCACAAAAAGCAAACTTCATGCGCACTGACAGATACAATGGTATATTTCTCAAAGTACATTATGCTGGCCATTTCAAGATTTCTTCCATCCCTTTGATCTAGTCCCAGTCACTCGTTCCACCTCCCATGGCTCAAATTGTGTGAGCGGGGGTGGCAGGGATGCTCTCATTGGTCTTTTCCTTTTTGTCACATCCCTGCAGCTTTCCACACATATGAGCAGAGTTCTGTACCATGCAGCCTGCAGTGTACAGGTGGGCTCATTGCATCATTTAGGATACTGGACATAGAGAGTTCTGAATCATGTGGTTACACTTTGGGCTACTCACTATCCATGGATTACGCAGGAGAATGTTATGACAGCAACAGAAGGGACCTTCCAGTTCCCACAATTAGAATCAAATGATAGGAGAAGTGAAGGGGGGATCCCTTCTGCCTGTAATCTTTCTGATGTCAGGATCCTGGTGTTTCTATCATACACCACCTCTCTGAAACAAGCAACTTCAAATCAGTGAAATTCTTTTAATACAGAAAATCACATGGCATAAACTTCCAAGTTACAGTCTTCTGAAATCATAAAGCAGATGATAGTTTGCTACAGGCTCTTGCAAGAATTCAAATAGGACAAGAACATCTCTTAGGGACCAACTTCCTTGACACTGCACAACAAGGTAGGGACTGGAGCCAATTCCCACTCCTGTTAAGAGAAGAGTCCTAATAACAGGTCTGACTTATAATATTTTTAAGTAGACATGTTGGTATTTATTTTATTTTTGAACCAAGAACTGCACCACACAATTTGGAGAAGAGTGAAATCTGAAACAATATTGTACTCCAAATTGCTCATCAGCTTGGATGTTCACTTTGAAATTCGGATTCAATGAACCCCTTTTAGGGTCACCAACATTGATCCTGAGCTTAAGGTGGACTATCAGTCTGAACAATTCAAACCCTCACAGAATATGACTGGCTCATTAGATGCTGGGCAGAAGGGCAGGCAGGGTAGGTGGTGGCAGTTCTGTAGAGGATCATATATTTGCAATACGGCATGAAACTTAGGGATCTCTGTGCAAGCCTGGCGTCCCTTCCCTCCTCTAATATTGGCTCTTGAGTACCACCTGCTTTCTTCATTTTCACCACTTCTTTAAACAAATGGAATTCAGTCCATATTATCATTAGAACTTGAAACATGAAGGGGAATGCGAAATGAAATATTAAAGTAATGCTCTTCACGATGCAAAGCATCTTCTGCACAAAGATAATAGCCTTTCAACCAGGGAAAGTGCATCTCTTCTGCTAGTTTTAGCATCTAGAAATATGCATTTACATTCTGGGACTCTGCTCTTCTATCCCACTGACTGAGCTATAGCCATTTCGGCAGGCATTATGGGAGCCTGCTAAAGGACTCGTCTAACATGAATCACAGGCCTAATTATGGCAATGTCAGCACTCTGTTAAACTTGTAGAAACATTTATTTCCACATTTAGTTACATCTCTGTAATAATTACTGAGAGTTGCCAATGCTTCTTATGTAAGCATTGGCCATAAATTATACTTAGGCCATGCATTCTGGAAGACAGGAGGGAAGGTAGCTGACAGGTTTAATTTACAGGTCCTCTTGTCATTAGTGTGAGTAAAGTAGGAGGTAAGGTGAGAAGAGGGTCAAGGCTAAATCCTTCATAAGTTGAGAATCTTCCCACAACTGTAGCAAATGATTACCCATCCTACACAATCATTTTGACAGTCTCTTACCTTGAGTGACATCTACTGGCAATTGGTAGCAAACAGTAGTACTAAAGGGCTGGTGTCTTTTATCACTGTATCAAGGCCCAGAGTGTTCTTGGCGGATAAATGCAGTAAATGAACAAAGGTCCAAGAAAAAACCCTAATTCTAGCCACTTCTTCATAATTAATAGTGCATTCACTGTATAACAAGGCAGTTTAAACATAGCATTAAAACCAGAATAATAATAATCTAATTATTAACATCTAAAATTAAGACAAGATCCATTAGTGAGGAAAGGAAAATTATTTTCATGACTACTCAACCTATTGTCATGTTTTTGCATGCCTAATATTCTCTCCAGGCTTCTTCTGGTGTGCCATTTCTGCATAATTTCTCTGTTAGCCTTAAGATGCTGAGCTGGTGTGAACTGCTCACAGCCCTTGATTATGCACTCTCTGGATGGTCTGATGCTCATGAACAACAGGTTTGGTTATCGCTTTCCCCCACTTCCCCCTGCCACCCCATGTCGATGGCTCTCCCCTCTAAAGGCTGCAACATGATCTCTGCACTTGAAGACAACCAGCTGCTTTTTTGAAACAGCTAAGAGACTCCCAATTTTCTGTATCATCATGAAGAGATCCTGACAGGGCGTTAGCATTCATATTCATCCAGCTTTTTATCACCAGGTAATCATCAGAGGCACAGCACAAGATGGGGGCAAAGAGGTTTTCTTCTTATCCTTCTCCTCTTTCTTTTAAATGAATGTGCAGCTTGTCTTATTCAGGGCAATTATAGCAGTCAGCATTTTACATTTCTAAGGCTGCACATGGCAAATAAATAAGCATGGCAGGGTCCCAGCATCCTGCAACTTAATTTTGCAATGGAAAGTCTTCTATACCAACAGCGAAGATAATTAGCAAAATACTTTGCGCATATTAGAGAGCACTTGGAACAGGATGGGGGGAAGAGGACAAATTAGTGATGTGAGAAGGTTCTTCTCTATCCACACTGAATCCTCTACCCTTGATGCATGATGGTCTCTGTCCAAATCAGCCATGCTCACCTACCATAGAGTGAAAACAAAGAAGAGGTTCAGCTTCACATTCTGGCTAGTGGAATCCTGAATCAATGATCACTGTGAGAAATGTCCTACTCTTATACTCTCCCCTCTTGGTATGACCACAAAACAGCCCTTGGCCTTTTCTCATTTGGTTTCCACTTTATTCATGCTGTTTGCATCCTGCTTCCCCTTAAAGAAACCAAAGGGGTCTTAAACCTCTTCCAGCTGCTCTACACAACCGTGTGTTACTCAGTTCCCTGCTTGCTGGGGAGCTGCCATTGTGAGTGTGTGCAGGACCAGAGGATGTGAAGGGAAGGAGGTGGTGACATGCGTGGAGGGGGGAAAAAAATTCAAGAGCCTGCTGGGGGAGTGCAATCAAAAGAAGATGTACAGTGTATTCAGACATACAGGAAATACATGCTAGATGTAGGCAACCCCCAAAGGGATTACCAAGATGGAGCCAGTACAAGATGTTTTTATAACCTATCAGTCACATACACAGTTTGGGGGGTGGTGGGGGGGTCATGTGGGAGATCACATAGGCAGTTTGGTAGAGCTGCAATTGAGTAAAACAATGGGGTTGAACACAATACAAAGAAAAGAATCTCCACGAAAAGTAAACATTAGCATGTCTAAGGTGAGCCCCAAAGGAAAGGCCTTTCAGGATGAGATTTTAGCTTTCCCAAGGTTATGTTGGAAGCAAGACTGCAACATCTTCAGTCTAAAGCTGTTCTTTTAGTATCCATGTTCTGGCAGAGCTTTTGCTCATTTTGTCCTGACGGTGCTGAGCTCAGTGCTTGTGTTCCATTGGCAACAGAGGTACTTCCCTATGGCCCCAAAGCACCAAGGCCAATTAGCTTTGCTGGGGCAGAGCTGGGAGGGAGGTGAACTGGAGTGGAATAACTTCAACCATGAGGCCCATCAAGAGGCCCATGGGTTAATATGGAACTGCTTCTGTTGCCGGCTTTTCCATCCAGCCACACCTTGCAATAGAGGATCTTGCAATGGGCAGAGTTACTTACTGGTAATCAGGGATGAGAAGAAAATTTTGTCTGTCTTCCCAATGTCAAGCAAGTGAGTCCTGTGACTAATCATGGACTAGAACCTGGAGCTCTCTGATCTCTAACCTTTAAGCCACATTGGCTCTCATTCAAATATATAAACTTTTGATACGGCTTATATGATTACGGATTCATTTCTGCACCCACTTAACTGGATATAAACTCCATGATTCCAGTAAGACCTATGCCTGTATAGACACATATATGGCTGAATGGTACATTATCCAACATAAAGAAAGTTTGGTAAGAAACAGACAGGTAAAAAGTCTCTATTTAAAAAAGGAATCTTTTGTTGTTTTATATTTTGGAACAATAAAATTCTAGATTCTGTAAACTACAGTTTAACCACAATTTATTTTTTCCAATATTTGTTTTAATCCATAAAACAGCTAAGGGAAAAATACAGGGATGTTTAAAGTTGTTTTAATTGTTTATCCATCTGTACCCTTTCTTCTCTATTAATTGTCTTATTTCACTTAATATAGTGATATTGTCAAGACACTGTTTCTGAATATGTAAAGAGTGAAATCTAGTACAGCCTTAGTACTTAATTAATAAAGTACCTAGGTCAGGAGCTGCTTTATTTTAGCAATATAAGTGTTGCATATCATCAAACCATTCTCCAGGGTCTGTAGGAAAGTGCTAATTTCTTTTATTCTCCTTTTGTTCTAATTAAAGCCAAAATTGCTATCTTGGGGGACAAGTGCACCTGAAGCAACTTCTCTTCATTTGAAATGGGTGATGTATGTATGTATGTATGTATGTATGAGTCGAGAGCCAGGCAGAAGGGTGAGGAGTGATTCTGAGGATGGGTGACAAACACACTCAGGTAACCAGGAAATGTCTAGGGCAACTTTCCTTCCTTGTACCCTCCAGATGTTTTGGATTCCTTCCTCCAGCCAGCAAGGCCAAGGTCAGGGATGCTTGTAGCTGCAGCACACCAGGATGGGTTGGGTTGGGTTAGGTAAGTATAGTCACAGCTTAATACTAAGTTGAAAGCCTACATTGACAATTCAATCTAAGGCGTGTCTGCTCAGAAAAGGTCCTATTAACAGTGTTATCATGATGCCAGGATGTGTCAGGATGCAACAACGACACTTCCTTATTAGCAGGGGTGCTGCTATCAGTTGCTGTCCCACCACCAGACTTCCAAGTACCTTCTGAGCTTAACTGCATTCCTTATAGTAACTTAGCGGGGAATGAATTCTCCTAACAATGATGTATCCTCCCCTATTGTAACTAAATGGGGCCTTGGCCTTGAAAGGGAGGGCTGGTTTTGAATGTGCAATTAAGATCAAGTAACTTTAGAAAAGCCCTGCTTCCATTAGAAATAAACTTGCTGCAAGTATGAAGCCCTGGTTTACATGTAGGAAGAAGCCATCACAAGTGAATTGCCTTATGGAGGTTCATATCACAGTGGCCACCACCATTCAGAATATCCAGGGTCTGATAGAGGCTGTTTATAATGTCTGAACCCAGCAATAGTTGGTTGCTGGTGTGGCTAGCAAGATGCCTAGTATCCATGAGATGCCTGGTGATAAGTGACTTGTAAACTACCCCAATAACCAATCCTTTTTGGGTTCATACATAATGAGAACATGCACAGTTCCTCCACCATACCTTGAATGTTCAAAAAGGTGGTTTTTCATTACATGTGAACCAACCAATGAATAAATCACGACAAAGCTAATTGCCTCCCAAAATTTAGCACTGTGCAGTATGATCACTAATCCAAGAGGTCTGTTCCCAGGTAAGTGTGTATAGAATCGTGGCCCAAGACGGTAAAAAAAGTTATGACAATCTTGAGATACAAGCTGAGTTCCTTAGGAATATATTAACTCCAAGAGCAGTATTGGTCAGGCTAGCTTTGTAGTTCATTTCTTTTCTAATCCAGTCCAATTTGCTTTGGAGTGATTTATAGACTTCTTCCACATCCTTCATGTCCTCTCCATTGTCATAGGAAAAGCAATCTGTTCTTTTAATTTGAGCGTTAGCAATCATGTTGGCAATGCCCGCCAACCCTGCACACAGTTTTTTATTTTTATTATTATCCCGTTAGTTTGATTATTAGATACACACGCCCCCTTGCCCAGGGTCATCTTGACATTCTTTTTTCACCTTGAGAAAATTATTTGAACCTTGGAAGTGGTATAAGAACTGTAGTTGAATTTCATCAAAAGGAGGAAAGGAATAGACATTTCTTTACATCATCAGGGCAGCCTTGAAATGTTTTAACAATGCAAGCATAATGCAAAAGGATACCAAATAGGAAGAATCAGAAGGTCCTAGAAAATATACTTGTCCCTTCTCAATCCTGTGCTCACTGATTTGGTCCCCAGCATTCTGTAAGCCACGTACCAAGACAATGCCATTATCCTTGGATGGCAAAAAACTCTCATGGAAATTATGAAGCATACAGATCCTAGTAGCTTTGCTGAAAGAAAATCCCACTGTTCCACATGGGTCTTAATCCTAGGTCAATCTGCAAAGATTAACTCACATTTCACACAGTGGGTCTGACTTGCAAGTAAATCACATCTGGCGGTATATCCCACTGCTTTCAGAGCCTGGAAAACGTAAACCATGTCCAATTGAAACACTTTAGTTCTTGTGTGTGAACATTTGGGTTAAAAACTGACATCTCAGTGTGATGTTTATGCCCAAATGAATCTTCCGAATAGTCAGAGTTCAATGTGTGAAGACATCAGGCAAGCAACAAACTCACATTGCACTTGAGTGCTTGCTTGAAGCAACCTGCTTAAAACCAAAAATATGGTATGCAGAATGGCACAGACAGAGATGAGCATTCCATTGCCGAATCCCATGAGCAGCACCATATGAAGAGAGGAAGAAAGAGGCTGGATTAACACCCTATGATAAGCCATAGCAGCCAGTAAACTGGGGGTGGCTTGTTGTATTGTCCGAACCCATCCAGATAGCTTGTGCTTGTTGGGGGAGAGGTCAGGCAACGTTTCAGACCACCCCCGGCTTATCATGCTGTGTGAATCCAGTCCGAGAAAGAGAGATTCCTGACATCTTAGTCGATGATGTGCCTGTTTTCAACTTTCTGAATGTATATGTATACGCAATGGCTCAAAAGAAAAATCATTAGGGTGCACTTAGGAAAGGCATTGCCTGTTGTGTGAAGGGAATGGTGAAATATTTTGTCTAAGAGAGACTCCAGTCTTGCCTGTAACTTCCATAATTTGAAAATTAACATTTCTTTTTAAAAGGCCATTTCCCATTTAATTTAGCAACCATTTTAGTTGACTAATTTGTTTTGATTGAATCACCTAGCCAAGTTAATTAGCTAAGCATTGCAGTCCTATTTTTTTCCTTCACTGTCGTCTTCTTCATGGCGTTGATTCAGACAATCATGCTTTGGAGCGTAGCCACTGAAATCATAAGGACCGAAGTTTGTGCTGACTGAGTCGTGTCTCACTGTTTTCAGTGCCTTTACTCTATCTATGACGAAGTCTGGAACAACCCCCCCTCCTCAAACATGCACACTTCATATACAGACAAATAATGATAGATTACTGCTCCTCATGCAACTTGAAAATGGCTTAAAGATCTCAGCTACTGGCATATGAGCTTCTTTGTATCTTATGAAGTCACAGGAATGTTTCATCTTAACCATAGTTCTTCAAACCAAGCTTTAAATTGCAGCACTGCATATTGACTGCTTCTCTTTCTTCATAGCAAAAGAAAATGGCCAGCAAAAAGAAGCACAGAAGTAGCAGCAGCTGTTCAAGAGGCCTGCTGGGCTTTTGTATTTGTCTTTTTCCATGGGCTGAGACACACTCCAGAATATGGTCTTTTTAAAAGCATTGATTCCACCTCCTTCCTCTGACCTCCATGGTTTGCCTCTTTCTTGCCAATTTTATCTTACATTAGAGTAAAATTCGCATCCCACTGACATCAATAGCAACATTCTCATCTGTTTGAGTGGTCCTTAATTGTTACAAAAAAAGAGAGTGGAGGAATACTTTGCTCTTATTAAAGGTGATGTCCTTTTGCAACATCTTGGTGTGATTGCTAACCTGTAGTTATGCCCACCCAGCAAATTTCCCTGGAGATTTGATTTTGCCTCTTATCATGCAGCATGGCTTTGTCTCATTGGAATCCATTTTGCTCTTTGAACAAGAACCTCTTTCAGCCTGAGGGCGGAATTTGGTTTTAGCGAAGAGTTCAAGTTGTAGGTGGGCTTAAGAGAAAGGGGGAGTGATCACAATAGAAAGTCCTATATATTTTAGCTGAAAGCAATTTCTGTCAGTAACTAAACCTTAAGAGAAACATTTTAACCATTTTGAATAGGAGAAAAATGACACAAATACCATTCAGTAATCTGTGGTTGGAGAAAGGAGGGCAAAGCTTTCTGGTAAACTCCAGAGGGCTATAAATGGCCCATGGGCTTGAAGTTCAGCACCCTTGATATAGAACTGTTGTCTTCCAGGTATCCTGTGGTCTACAGAGATAGCTGCAATGTTATGGCTGCTTTCTCTCCCTGTGGCATGAATCTTCCCTGTCGTGGTAATGTTTGAACCCCAGGTACAGGTGATTCTGAAAAAAGCAAGTAATCACAGCACAAAATCCCCTCCCTCCAGTACTGTCCATCTCTTTTGGCCATTAACCAAGATGTGCCTATACTTATCCACTTGAATTCACATGAATGTGGTGTCAGAAAACCCCCAAAAAGGCTAGCCTAGCCATAGTGTATGTGCGCATCAGTCTTGTGTGGAAGTTTATTCACACTTGGACATCAATGCATTTATCACAGGATTGAAAGCTCTAATGGACCCCCCATTCTTGTGGGAGGAGGCAGGACTGTCCACTTTCTGAGCCAATCCATAGTCATCCTGTGCAGCTGAGCTGAATGGGATGACTGTGGAAGGTTGCACCATGCCTACCATATACCACGGAGAGCCCCATGTCCTACCAAAGTTTCAGCCTCCAAGTTCATGTTATGTTCTACAGCAGCACAGGAAAAAAACTAGATGAGAAAATGGTGTTTTTAAGTCTCAGAAGAAAACCGTCCTATAAGCTTAGTAAACTAACTGTCTGGTTTTTCATTACTATAAAGTGGAAGAAATATTTTAGCACAGTCAGCTGGTTTTTGAAACTTTTCTAGCAATTCACTTGCATGCAGAAAGCACTATTGATGTTAATCCTCACCACTTAGTCTCTTTTCATCTTGTGCTCAAAATACATCATCGTCATCACCAGCACCATCAAATGCTGCCCAAACTGTTAACTCACACCAACTATGTGGCTCCCTGGCTAGGCTGCTCCTATCCCACCCAGCGGTCCACACTTTGACTGTGCTTACTTATAAACAGTAAGTACAAGGAAGGGGGGACATCTGGGGTCTTAAAATATGGGGTTTTTTATCTTGGACATGTAAGCATCTCCAGTTAAAGGATCCCAAAAGCTGGGCTCCAAAAGACCCACTACCACTGCCAGTAGACCAAGGATATGGAATTTCTTTCAGCCCAAGGTCCAAATTCTATTTTGGAGATGCTCTCTGGAGCCACATTCCAGTGGTGAGTGGGGTTGATGGGAACAAAATTAACTAGGTGAGGAATTTCAACCTTTTATACTGGGAAGAAAACTGCACAAAAGCTGGGAAGCCACCACATCATCCCTGGTTGGGCAAAAGGAGATGGAACCAGAGGAACTCCAGGGGCCTGGATTAGAGCTCCAGGCAAGTCATACCCCTCTGCTCCCTTTCAGAAGACAATACTGGGCCAGGTTGAACAATGGTCTCAAACACTGTAAGGTAGTCCCAGGCCTTTAATGCACCATTTTGAGAAGAGGCCATGGCCTTCTGTTGTACTCGTAGAAGGCCACAGGTTCTGCTTCTGTTCCTCATATTTCTAGCTTAAAATTCCCAGCCATCAGGCCTGGAAAGACCTCAGCTCAAGGGCCCAGCCAGTCTGACCAAAACAATGATGCGACCTAATCTGAAGCAGCTTTAGATGTTAAGGTGACAGTGTTCCAAGAAATGGCACCACTCCACTTCACATGCATTGTTCTGGTATTTAGGGGAACAAGGCAGGAAAGCATCATTGGGCATGTCCTCTCAAATGCATTTAGTCTGCTCTTCCCAATAGTATTTGAATCACATGCATACCCCCCTTCCCTTTTTATAGCCTTTTGTTCCAATTCTGGTATTTTTAGTTGGCGTAAAGACTGGTAATATGTATTTGCAGATAAGATACATGTAAGGGAAAGCTTTCGTGGAAAACAATGTTCATTACATTGCATTTACCTGGAACAGCATTGGTTATGAGTACCCCATTTGCTGAAAGGTTTCCAACATTGGCAGAAGTTATTCTTGGGGGACGAAGTCTAAGTATCAACAAAATGTGTTTCTGGTTAGATAATCAACCCTTGGTGGAATTGATCAGTTGGCAGTCTCCCAAATCAGGCACTTTCTTGCATCTGCTCAGTCTGTTTGTTCAGTGCAGCCCCTGTTTTGAGCATAATGTAATATTTAAGGAGAGCAGTCAGATCCCACTAATCAAATTGCTAATGTTTTCTTTCATTTAGTGTGAGAAATTCCAGATGCCAGTGCCCAGTTGGCGCTTGGAATGCAAGAAGCTTTTTCACAGCATTGAACTAGTGTTAGGAAAGTGCCAGACTTGGCAACGGGATATTGTCCTTCTAACTGAATCTGTAGGCATTGGTACCACTAAGATTCAAGTTGCCTTATATGGGCCAATATTAAAATTCAGCAGAACACAACCATCTCAAAGTAAATATGACAGTAAACTGAAAAATCAGGCAGTATTTTTAAAATTGTATTTAACATGGCTTTTAATTATAAAAAAGCACAGAAGAGTACAATATCAACTTTTAACATACAAAAGGTTACATACATACAAAAGACTTTTAACATACAAAATACTGCCTTATTTTGTCCATTTGTTGGTGAGCACCATCATTTTCCTGCAAGTCCACCATTAATTGCATCTCTTACAGACCTTTGCAATCTCCATTCTACTGATGCACCATCACAGCCAAATCTGATCTTTATGATGGAAACTGCCTAAAGTGGTTTTCAAAACAGAGGGGGAAGATGTTTGGAACTATGGCTGGTGAACCATACACTATTACATCTTAAATATGGAATTGTGATGTATTTAAGAGCTTGACATGCATGCCCTAGTGTCACTTAGGTGTTGCAACTTCTTTGCTTGTTGTTTCTATAACACAATTTTATTAAATATTATATGTGAATCATTCCCAGATTTGCTTCTCTTACCTGAAATGGTATTGTTTTCAAAGGTGGTTAAAGATTTTTGTTTCATTTTGTTTAGTTTTGAATAAAATCAGACGTTGAAATATTCATGGTTAAAACTGATGAACAGCCAATGTGCCAAGTTGTTGAGACCCGTGTGCTAAACTATAGTCAGCCCTAATCAGGCTTAAAATCTCATGATCACATCAGTTTATTGTGCAGTCCTAGTCCCATGCCAATATATAACATTTTGCAAACATCTTCCACTGAACAAACTTGTTGTTGATGGTTTGGTGGTCAAGAGGGCAAGCACCACCCTTGGTTGCATAGCCAGAAGTGTGGCTTCTAGATCAAGAGAGGTATTACTACCACTCTATATGACTCTGGTGCGCCCGCAACTGGAGTATTGTGCTCAGTTTTGGGCCCTTCATTACAGAAAGGATATAGCCAGGTTAGAGCCAGTGCAGCGTAGGGCCACAAGGTTGGTGGCCGGTTTGCAGGGGATGGGGTATGAGGAAAGACTGAGGGAAATGGGTCTCTTCAGCCTGGAGAAGAGGAGACTCCGAGGGGATATGTTGGTGACATACGGGTATGTGAGGGGATGTCACACGGGGATGGGTAGAGACCTGTTCTCCCCTGCAGAGGAAGGCAGAAAGCAGAGCAAAGCTCAGGGAGCCAAGGTTCCATTTGGATGCCAGGAAGCACTTCCTGACAGTCAGGACCCCGAGGGTGTGGAATGGGCTTCCACAGGAGGTCGTTGAGGTCCCATTGGTGAGGGTGTTCAAAGATAGGCTGGACATGCACACGGTGGGCATGTCATGAGCGGAGCCGGTTGGAGCTAGGGGTCAGACTAGATGGCCCAGGAGATCCCTTCTGACTCACTCTGTTTCTATGTTTTTATGTTCCTGACCATGTCAGATGAAATGAAAGCATTTTGTATTGCTGAAGAGCTGAAATATGCAGCCACAGAGAATGCATGTTCTATGGTAACTGTAGTAGCACAACTCCATGCTGACAATATCGTATGTTGCTAGATTTCTTTGCTTGTTTGTTTTCCAAAGTTATATCTGGCTTCATAACTGAACAGAACACCAGGGTGACGTACAGCATTTTGTAAACATATTGGTCTCAATCTGTGTACACCTCTCTCTCACTCACTCTCTTTCCAGTAGGACCCCCATATCCATGGAGGATAAATTCCAAGCCACTTAGTCAATGCCTGAAATGGTAGATAGTAGCAAACACTATATACTGTACGCACTGTAGATATCTATGATAAAGTTTAATTTATAAATCAGGCACAATAAGACATTAACAACAATGATTAATATTAAAGTTGAACAAAGGCAATAATAAAATTATGTGACTGTGCTCCCCCCCCCCCCTCTCAAATATGTATTGTACCATACTCACCCTCAACTGAAATGGCTACTAAGTGACTAATGGCTGGGTGGCATATACTGCTTTGATATGCTGAACAAAGGGATGATTAATGTCCTGGGCAGAATCACACGAGATTTCATCACATTGCTCAGAATGGTGCACAGTTTAAATTATGAAAGTTTGCTGCACTTCTGGAATTTTATATTTATTTATTTTGGACCATACCTGAAACAGTAAATATGGGGGTTTCACTGTGTGTAGTACCATCATACCTAGTGCTTTGCTTTGCTTCTCTTTGTCCATATGTACATGTTGACTGTTTGGTGATTACAATATCAGGTGATTGCTTGAATATAAGAATGGTCCATAAGCCAGTTTATGAGACACACTGTACAGCACATTTCAAATATAGAGGGTTCCAAGTTTAATCTCTGGTACTTCGAGTTCCAACAGACACTTCCTATTACATAAAATGATGTGGAACACTTTTTCATTTTTGCAAAGCCAGACTAAATGGCTTCTTTTCTCTCACATTCAGCCATGGGATTAAGCCAAGCCTGCCTACCCTTATGTCTCCCTCCTCCTCCTCCTCTGTTGTTCCGACTCTCATTTAATTGTTTAGTTGCTTGTAAAGTGGCGACATGTTTTGACCCAGCAATTCAGCACTGTCCCAAATTACTGCTCTTGGTCTCAGCACAGAAGAGGAGGATGGGGTGACGCTTTCCTATACGATGCCATTTGAACCACAACTGACTGCTGGCTGACAGGTGAGGAAGTACTTGTCAACAAGAGTTAGAGTTACTGTCATGTTTACACAGCTATACGGGGAAAGGTTGAGAGAGGACTGTGATTTTGTTGGAAATTAAGTACCAGCAAGCACTGAGCCATAGCATTGTACATTGGTTATCATTAATGTTTGACATTTGCATCTTTTCCTCCCAAATGCAAAAGCCAGTTTTTTGGTGAGAAACAAAGAATTTGCCAGGATCTTATTCATCGGTTTTACTGTAGATTACCACAGAAAGCTTACGGGCATTAGTTCTCTCACAGCTATCTAGACTCCTGTCATACTGTTAGTATTCGGTACTTTCAGAAAGACAGCAAGCTCGAACATTTTGGGAAAATTGTTGTGAGATATAGAAAGTTGCTTCCATAATTATGGTTTTGAATTACATTCTGGATGCCTCTTACCTATTGCCGAATAGAAATTATTCTTCTTAATTGTTTTCTGAAAAAATGCTTCCTTTTCTTTCCCAGTGATTTTTCAGCCCACTTTGCAAAACTGTTTGCTTGTACTTTTGCACCACTTTCCTTCACACTCCTTACTTACATAATTACACTGGCAAATCTAATGGGCTGCACAGCATTGTGATGTGATCCTGTCAAATGACTGGGTGAGATCACTCATGCGACTAATTCAGAAAGAAGATGGAAAGCCAAAGCTATGGGCTAAAAGTATCAAGTAAAGAAAGACAAAAAAGAAAGAAAAGAAAAGCCCTAACAATAATCAAACAATTCAAGGTTGCTTTAAAAGAAAAGTCTGCCCCACCAAAATTATTCATTTGTATTTGGAAAATTTAATAGTGCAATAATTGACACAACTCTATGATAAGCTGAGGTGATGGTTAATTAGCAGGAGCAAGTTGGCATAATTATGCATAAGTTCTTTGAGTGTAAGGTGGGACTTCCTGAAATTTCAGCCATTTTTCTTGTGGGATGATGAAAATACTCTCTAATGCAGGGAGTTGGTGCAAGGTATATGAAGTTCTAATGCCTTTTTCAGATAATGTTTACCTTTAAAATTGATGCTGAGATAGTTGCTCCCTCCTCTCTTTATTGGGGGAGGAACCACAGGAACAGGGAGAAATGAGACACCTTGTAAGACCTCCCCACCCCCAGCAAAATGTATAAGAATTTTGTATCTTCCCTGAATGTCATCAAACGTACCCTCTTCTTCAGGGGTCGAATACAGGTGAACAGTGTACATACACTTAAGAAAGGTCCTTGACTCCTCTTTAGAAATATTTCCTTCTAACTTATCAACAAAGTATTTTATTCTTAGCAATTATCAACTAAAACACCCCCTACCTTTTTGTTCTCTACTGGTATTTGATAATCAATGAAGCAAAACAAGTTCTAAGACCTGTGACCTTAGCTATCTGTTTTTCAAGGCACTATCCCCACAGCCTCAGTTCTACTACACAAGATGGTGTGTTGAAAACACATTGAGTTACTCAGGATGCAGTTCTATGCCTGTTTAGAAATTAGTACTACAACTCCCAGCATCCCCAACTAACTTGGGACTCCTATGCATAGGACTACACCTTCAGTATACTATCTGAGCAGCAGACTCCCACTGTGCGAAGTTGCAAAATTATTCTACTCATAAGCCCACTTCACTTGAGTAAAACGTGATATGATATGTCAGGCATTAATCTTGAGTCTGCTATTGTGGAGCATCTTCTCTATGGAGGTGTAACACACATTGCCATTATATTTTTTTTCACACAGGCTCAATGCCTATTTGTTTGCACAGGTATTTCACGCTGGTTTATTAAGCTGGTGCACAGGAATGGTCTTTTCCATGAATCTCCTGGTTTTTATTTTTGTGGTCGATGTTGTTTTATTGTCTATTTTGTTCAGGTTCCTGAGTACATTTTGTATACCACCCAGGTATTGTAAAACAAAGGGTGATGAACAAATATGTATAACAAGTAAGTCACTAAGAAGAACATCAGTATTGCTTAGATGAGGATTTTAAACATCTGAGCTTCTCTGTTTCCATCTCTTCCTTTTCACACATCCATTTTAATCTTATCTATTTCTATTGTGGACTTTTGAAAAGATGCCTGATGCTGTTGTTAGACACCTGCAAGAAGGGATGGGTGGACCATAAAGACAACTTGAAGAGAAAATAATTAAGTGCATAGGTAAATGTAAGAAATGTGCAATTGTTTCAAGCAAAAACATGTTTCAGTCCCATTATCAAACTGGAGTGTACAGCATTACAAATTTTCTTCACACAGAGAGACAAAATTGTTGAACTGTCATTCCTGGATGCATTAATTATGTCTCATGCAGAATAGTCATATTTTGCCTTTATAAGGCCAGTGGGAGGCTTAGCTAGAATGTAAGAGGCACACCATGCCAAAAGAAGTAAATCAGGTAGATGACCCTCATTGGCTCCTTGTAGGTGGTATGAATAGTCAGCTTGATATATAGCAGAGAATACAACCTATGTGGCAGTGTCAGTGCTAGATGTTGATGGGCGGAATCATAGGTCACTGCTTTTAAGCGATCTTTGACTAGGCTGCCTGGAGACTTTTTAAAGGTCATAAGAAAAGTGAGCCCACTGCTTGAAGATAAATATCTGAGGTTGCTCATATACTACTCCAACCCTGGAGAGAAAGAGATTCAAAATAATTAAGATGCAGCCCCTTCGTAGTAAGTCTCATACAACCAGAAAAAAGTAGAACAAAAAAACACAGTGGCCGTGTTCTGTGCACAAGTCCAACTGATGTTTGTAACTGCTTGCTCACAATTAGCTCACCACTGATAACCTTCACTGAGTTTTCATGGTGGGGGGGGAGATTTCCTGTCTTCGCCCCATTGTGGCAGGCGTAAGTGACCTTTCTGTCCCCCCACAGGCCACATGTGGCAGTGAGCATGAGGCCTTGGGTGAAGCCAGTGTTGGCACTGCAGAGGTGGGCCTTCCCTCTTCTTTCCCCACACGTGAATGTATGTGTACTTGGGCATGGTCAGGGCCAGTGTTGGGGGAGGGCTGAGCTCTGCTTCCTGCCACTTTTCTCACACACAAACATACATGAACACACAAAAACAAACAACACATGGCACTATGCCCCCCCCCACACACACACACAACATGTAGTAGGAACTTTCTTGGGGTTTGTGGGGGTGGGAGTAACTCTTCCTCCCCTGCAGGAAGGCTTTCTTCTCTCCACTTAGAGAAGAGAGGTGGCTGCTCTAGCCTACCATGCTCCATGGTTTCTCTCCTACCAAAGAGTCCAAAGGGCTAGAGAGTGTTTAATTGCTCCAACCTGCCCTAGAAGCCCAGTATGCCATAGAGCAGGGCATGATTACATTGGGGCAGTGGTATAGATATTGGCGGGGCAATGGGGTGAGGGCAGGAGAAGACTTGGGAGATCACTTGACTTGCCAAATTGACATCCCAGTCATTGTCTTTCTAGCATGTAACATTAATCTGTACCCTGCTTTGGGTTCAGATAGACCTCTTGTGTTCTGACATGAAATGAAGACATCTCTGTCCAATGCTATCGTCTCAACCCTTTGGTTTCAATGCAACCATTTCACTTCTGGTGGTGAACAACTGATGATGATATTCTTTGCTTGTCCCTCCTCCATTTTTGAATTAACTCACAGAACTATTGCACAATTGCAAGAATTTGCTTAGATTGTGAGGGTGTGGGTGTAATTTACTCTCCATTTTACACTGTTTCTTTGATCTGCCTGAATTAGCTCACTGATTTGGAAGCAGCTACACCAGGTACCCCTGAACTAACCTAACTTACCCCGTAACTTAGACACATCTGCCTTTGGATTTGGATCTGGTTGGAATTGGAGCTTGGACTTAAGCCTAGTGCCTGGGTCTTGGTGACTTTTTGGTTAGTCAGCCAATGTTGGATTGGTATCCGGAAAAGGCTACCTCTATGCCCACACAACAGGGATGGGCACCCCCTTTTAAACCTGAATTCTAATTTTAACCTGAAAATTCCATTTTAAACCTGAATTCCAATTGTTTTCCATCAAGGCCAAAGGGAAACAGATACGATCAAAAGCAGAGTAAATGGGTCCAAAATGTGTTCAATGCCATCCTGAGATTTTGTGTGTTGGACAGAATAGAAATGCCATAAATAAAGAAATGCAGACAGACAGACAGAAGTTGTACTTATTAAAAATAAGCAGGACAAGGCTTCTGAATGTCTCCTAAAGTCAGCTGGAGCGATTCACTGAATAGTACTTTCAAATAGCATCTCAAATACCAAGCCTTCTCAGAAATATAAAGGGCAAGTCTCAGCATTTAGCAGGACTGCTTCACTCACTAGGTTCCTCCCAGGTTCAATCCACTACATGGCAAAGATCAGCAACTGATCAGAGAATAGCTTTATCCCATTGCACAGTGATCAAAGCTCCCTTTCTCACCGCTGAAAAGAAGGAAGCTGATCAGAAAGCTGAAAGCTTTCCCCTTTCTCCTTTTCTCTGCCAGGAGAGAGGGAGGAGCATGAGGAGGAAACTAGAACGCTGGACTGGGAAACCTGAAGGCCATATTTGGCCCACAAGATGGTGATTCCTCCATCCTTACTCCAATTAAGGGGCGCATAATCAGTGTACCCATTGGCATGAAGCCCTTGCCTCCCCGTTGGCCTCTCTGTGCATTCATTAATTGTGGATACCAAATGCCTGAATAGGTCTTCTATCTTTTTACTTTTTGCTTTGATAAATATGGTGCTCCACTTAGCTATTCTGCACTCAATGAACCTTTGTCCTCTTACCTTTATCCATATCATAATCATTTACATGTTTAATCATCCCTAGTGGCATCCCTGTCAAGGAACAATACTGTCAGTCTAAGGTTATATCAAAGATAGTTGACCTTGCAGCAAGAGGGAAGCTCTGGAGATTTATTTCAGCAGTGGCAGAATAACTCTTTGTGTTTCAGTAATTTTTATTGCCTTTGCCCTTTGCATGAATATTGATCTCCATTTTGTGCCACTGTATGTGTGTAATATTGATGTTCGAAGACAAAACATGGCTTTAGTATAGGTCATAAAAGGCTTTTCTCAAAGTGATTAGATGTAATGAATTACTCCCGATATTTGTTTTCACTGTCCTGTAATCATAACCCTTTTATTTTATTGTCGATGAAAACCAGGCAGCTTAGGTAAAGAAATATTAGCCATGATGAGTCTTTAGATTTTCATTTAGATAGAAGGTAGGGTTGTATGCCTGAACTGCTATGTGAGATGGAATCAGTGACTCAGTTGTTTGCATAAGAATCTTTTGCATAGAACTCCACAGAACCAAATCAATTGCAAGTTTAGGCCTTCTTGCTGGAATTGCCTGCAACCCCGATTCTCTTTTGTGTGTTTTTGGTTGTTCTTTTTTCCTCCTATAAAGCATACAAAGTGCTAGATGACACTCCGGCAAGTAATAAAGTGAAACCTGATAAAATAGTTATGAGGTTGTAAGCTGTCCTGAGAGCAAGATACCCGGGTGTTAATATTAAATGTTTCATTCTTCTTGCCCTCCAGTCTATGATGTCTCTGATTTCTTCCTTATTGATTTTAGGCAAAGAAAAAGAAGAAAAAATGGAAGTGAATGGATGTGACCCTTGAGGCTGACAACTACACATTTTATGCTTCCACTCATCAGCAACCTTTTTTTAGATTTGGCCAGTGGACAAAAAGCAACCCCATTGGTCATTTTTAAAAACTCTTCTTGAGAAGCAGGAAGGAGATGATAAAAACAGTTGCTCCTATCTCAAACAGCACTCCTTCACTCAGTGAGTTGCGTGTCTGCAATCAACTTACATCTACTATTCTGAAATCATGGGTTCGGTGAAAATGGGTCATATTCAACCAGCAGTCCCTCAACCAATGAAAAGCGACCATCAGTGGAATAGGGAATGGGGATGGGGGGTAAATCTGTGGGTCTTTCCCCTCTCCTTCTCCTCCACTTCTTCTCCCAGCTCATGCACAGGGTGGCAGGGTTGGGGGTTGTAGGCATGTAGTACTGAACTGTGTACGTAGGGTTCAGTGAGAAAGGGCCCCTTGACATGTCAGTCTGGTGAGCATGTCCAGAATTTTGAGAGTCTGATGGGTGCTCTCACAAAATGGTTGGCTTGTGGGAACTCACCCATTCACAGAAGGGCTGCCATGGTAAGAAGTCACAAAACAACGTTTTTTCCCCAGAAGGCATATTGGTGCGGCTGAAATAAAATGTATCAGCTCCTCTGCCCACCCCTTCCAGAGAGCTCCTTAGAAAGCTATGATACTGTTATGGTTCATTATCAGTTAAGAGGAAGGAGAGATTGCATTCAATAAAAGAGGAACCAGCTCCTTTGGCCAATCTGTTTGGACTCTAACACAGCTACTGGTCTTTCTTTCTTCCTCCTCCTGCATAGCCAACCACTCTCTTTATTTTCTAAGAATGTAGGGTGTTCAGACATCCTATTTTACCAAGGGCAGCCTGTACTTCAAGGACAACGCTCCTTCTGAAGGTGTCCTCTGTTGATGGGTCGACCACTCCGTGTTTGGTTTAAAGATAAAGAATCCTAAGAACAGAGAGGAGAAGTGGCCTTGCAGTTGTACAGCAACTATTAGCACCTGGGTAGGAAACGGAGCAAGTGATGGAAGAGAAAGAAACCACTTGCTCCTTCCCAAGCTATCTTTATCTCCCCTTTGGGGTTGGCTTCAGGTTAACAACAGAAGAAAATCCCTGTTGGTTGCAGTGGTGGCCAGTTAGAAACATTCAGGATCATCGGGAGGTTTGCCAAAGAGTATTTATTTATATATTTATTTGACTTCTATGCCGCCCCATTCGCCGAAGCCTCGGGGCAGCCCACAACCATAGTGTGAGGATCAAGAGTAGTGTTGATCCTCCTGCCCAGCTATACCAGGAGAAGCCAAACAGGCCAATGCTCAAACTAGGAAAAAAGTAGACCATACTTTTTTTTTTTTTCCGATTATATCCTGTCTTTTTCCTACAAAGGGCTCAAGGCAGCTTACATCATTCTCCTCCTCCATCTTATCCCCACAGCAACAACCCTGTGAGGTAGGTTGGGCTGAGAGTCTGTGACTGGCCCAAAGTCACCCAGTTGGCTTCACAGTCGAGTAGGGACTAGAACCCAGATCGCCGGAGTCCCAGTCCCATGCTCTTAACCACCACACCACACTGGCTCTTCGCTCCTATAGTTTCCTTCCCAGTATATTCAGAGAACTACTGCCTTTGGATGTGGAGGTTCCATTAGCTTTCCTTATTAATCAGCATTTCCAAGAACAGTCATCTATGAATTTGTATAATCCTTTTGAAAAACCATCTCAATGAGTACCACTTCAACTGAGATGCTAATGCATGTAACCTGACTTTCCATGTTTTAGGGAAACACAACATCAACAGATGGTTATTTCCAGTAGGGAAATAAAGGCATGGAGGCAAGAGGATGCTGAACCCTTCTCCACCCATAATATTCCCCTGCAACTCCTCTCCATCAAGTTGCTTTCCCCACTGCAGAATTTTATTTTATTTTCTAGGCTGACATCCAAGAAAGCCTGGATCTAAAAATAGCAAGCCTGGTTTTGTCTGGAGCAGAAGTTTATGATGCAATGTATCACACTTCAGTCATGCTAATTTGCAGAGCACTTATTTCCATTTCTCCAGCCTCAGGCTGTGACCATAATTTAAGAAAGCACACAATTACCTTTCCATTTATAAAATAATTATTGACATTATCATCTGTGTCAGGAGTCAGAAAATAGCCTGCACTCTTGGGTCAATATAAGGCTTTGTTTGGCCTAGAGATTCCTCCAAAATGCACCAAATTGTGCAGTGCATCCAAGAAGACATCTGGCACATCATATAAGAGCATGGAATGAGGACATAATCAACCCATCTAACAACTGGACATCAGCTTTTTTGCACTCTGATTTGGAAAGATCCCCAAATCCAGTTGGTCTGAAAAATTCTAACCTCTATTATGGTGCTTTCCCCAATTCCAGGAATATCTAAGCCTCAGTCCCACATGTAAACTTAATTACAAGACTTCTAGTCCAGTACAAAACATGTTTACTTGACAACATGTACACGATGCAGGGATGTATTCCCAGCTAGTATGCATCGCAACTGGGCTTGAACATTTTACTGTGTCATTCCACAAAACAACTGAGACACATACCCACACATGGCTGTTGCTGCTATCTGTTACTCTAGACTCTTCTGAGAGCATTTTCTCCTCTTTTCATTGTCCCTTCCTGTTAAAAGAATAGGTTTCAAAAAAATATGTACACTATGCAGGGATGTATTCCCAGCTAGTATGCATCGCAACTGGGCTTGAACATTTTACTGTGTCATTCCACAAAACAACTGAGACACATACCCACACATGGCTGTTGCTGCTATCTGTTACTCTAGACTCTTCTGAGAGCATTTTCTCCTCTTTTCATTGTCCCTTCCTGTTAAAAGAATAGGTTTCAAAAAAATAAAATGGTGGATAGGAGCCAGTGTTTCCCATTGGCTTAGCAAAGGGGAAGAGTCTATTTCTGGATGATGTTACTAACACATGATTTAGTCTATAATTCTATTGTTTCTTCCTTAATCTGTATCATTATGATCCTCCACAAAAAATATTTAAATAGTGTACCTTGTCTCAAAATGGTTATTAGAGAGCATCCTTTGCTACATGTAAGCTGCTGAGAACTATGTCTAACATTTGGAGAAGTGCATAATCTGGATAGACCTGCATAGTATTTTAATTCATCCTTCTCCAGCCTGGTGGCCTCCTGGCGAGATGTACTACAACTCCCATCATATCTCACAAGTTCTAAGTGGAGGAGATTGGGCCATTTTACACAGAGCAAAGTCCTCAAGCAGTTCTGAGGGAGAGCATAACCTATCACTGGAGTCTTCATGTATAGAATAAGTAGGAAATCTAGGGTATATCTTTCAACATAGCGAAGCCAGTTCAGTGGGGAGAGACATCCAGATCTCTGTTAGACCATCCCTTGCCATGGTTTAGGAAATGTCTAGAAAACCATTTAAAATGTACAAGACCTGTCTTGTTTCATCCACTTCCCTCTATGTTTCATTGACATTTATTTCCAAGTCAAGTATGACTGTCACTGAGTCCTGTCAGCATTGTACAGGGGAGAATATACATGTGTTCCTTTAATAAATGATGCTAGTAATGCATCTTCCTTGTTCAGATAATTCCTTTTTCTTTTCTTTCCCCACTTTTGAATCTGACACAGACATTTTCCATTCTACCTTTGAAGTTTTGGAAATATTATTCACTATATTGCAGGTGCCACTGAAGATCAAAGAAACACCTGAAATGAAAAGCCTTTGACTTGATGGTGAATAAATGATTGGCACTTGGCACTGAGGCTTTTGCAGAAGCACCGTACTTGCACATGAACACATAATTTAATTAAAAGCATTGGGGCAACTTTTACTTTCCAAAAGTAGAAACATTTTCCTTATGAATGGGTTCAACTTGTGCTACTGGTAGGCTGCCAGGATCAAAATGGCAGCCTGAGCCAATGGAATGCACGTGGAACAGCCTGTGATAAATGCAGAGCTTCCGTGTTTGAAATAAATGAATGAATACATGCATGCATTGCCATTGAATGCAACTGGGTGCGGAAGACGGAACAGAGGGGAACTGAATCCATCCCTTTTTTCATCTTCTCAGACAGATGATCTCCAAATCAAATCAAATCACACAGGTGAAAGAGACCTAGAAGATCATCAGGTCCAAGCCCGCCCCTGCTCAATGCAGGACTCAAATCTCCCATCCAAATGCTAATCAGGCTTCTAAGATTTTTTTAAAAGATTCTTTATTCTTTACTTTTGCCTTTCTTTGGGATATATAGCTCGCCCTCCCTGCTGCATGAGATGATTATCTCATTGCTCCCTTAGCTCCCAGACTTCATCTAGGATTCCTCTGCCCATCAAGACCAATGACCTAATTAAAAGACTGTCTCATCTGCATGGTGACGATACGGTCATGCGTGTGTTGGGGAAGGGACATAGAAACTCTAGGGAAGGGAGTTCCATTACCTAGGTCTCTACAGAGAGGTGGGATACTCAGTGGTGGGATAGATAGAAAGAAAGGACTCTACTGAAGATCTTGGCAAAAGAGGTACATGCATGTAGAGAAAGGCAACCTTGTAGGTACCATAAGCCCAAATAATACAGGGCTTTAAGAAAGAGAAACAGCACCTTGAACGTGAGCTTGGATTCAGCTCAGGTGCTGTAATCTACCCCAGCAGCCCTACATACAGCAGCGATCCTGTGTCGATGTGGCAGCAGCTGCAGTTGCAATTGGACTCTCTCCAGTAGTACGAACCATTCAAGGAGCAACTCCAAAATAAGGCAGTTGAATCCGCTCACTGTCTCAGGTCAGCAAGCACAGTGTTCGGTACGCCAAAATCTAGGAGTTGAGTGCAAAGGACAAAAAAGAAAAGCACACATTTGCACATACGAATTTACATATATACTAAAGTCTCTCTGTGTGTGCAGGTGTGTAAGTTTGTGATGAAGTTCAGAGGAATCCATCCCTCTGTTCTATGTGGACCCCCTTTCACGCTCAGCCCTATCTGAGAAAGTGAGCCAAGCTGAGATGAAATCCGTGAAAGTTCACAGAAGGAAGATCTGGCAGCCTTCGTCCATGGCATGAGCAGCCTGAGCGAAAACCATTGCATGTGACATGGAAGAGGGATGCCATGCCGGACTCAGTTCCTGGTGAACACAGCATGGGGGGCTCAACCCCCCAGAAACGCAGAGGCATGGATGCAAAAAAGAAGACTGGAGTCCAGGGGGTCTCCTGGATTCCCACCCCCAAAACTGATTTCTCACACATCCTGTGTGTGTTTGTCTTTAAGGGGCCCTGTTTCCTCAGGACACTGTGAAAAAAGGTGTGTATGGACAAGGGAGAAAAGGTCATTTGATTTCAAGAAAAAAAGGCTCAGGCAGAAAGATTTGGGGGTGGGGGCATCCTGGGGTGAAGCACATGTTGGCAAAAAGTCAGCAAATCCAGAGGGATCAGATGCAAGAGGGATCACAGGGCCCCTGTGCCTTTATGTCAGCAAGTGCCCCCAAACAGCAGAGTGGTGGGGCAGATGTCCAGACATTCAGAGCTCCAAATGAAAGGTTCAGGGCTCCACCCCTAATGAGCCATCCCCTAGCACCACCTCTGCAGGTAACAAAGAAACAGAGCGAGTCAGAAGGGGCCTCCTGGGCCATCTAGTCTGGCCCCCGGCTCCAGCAGGCTCCGCTCACGACATGCCCACCATGTGCACGTCCAGCCTATCCTTGAACACCCTCACCGATGGGGCCTCAACGACCCTCGGGGTCCTGACTGTCAGGAAGTGCTTCCTGGCATCCAAATGGAACCTTGGCTCCCTGAGCTTTGCTCCACTGGGGCGCGTCCTGCCTTCCTCTGCAGGGGAGAACAGGTCTCTACCCATCCCCGTGTGACATCCCCTCACATACCTCTATGTAGCCAACATATCCCCTCTGAGTCTCTTCTTCTCCAGGCTGAAGAGACCCAGTTCCCTCAGTCTCGCCTCATACCCCATCCCCTGCAAACTGGCCACCAACCTTGTGGCCCTGCGCTGCACTGACTCTAACCTGGCTATATCCTTTCTGTAATGATGCGCCCAAAACTGAGCACAATACTCCAGTTGCGGGGGCACCAGAGTCATATGGAGAGGTAGTAATACCTCTCTTGATCTAGAAGCCACACTTCTGGCTATGCAACCAAGGGTGGCGTTCGCCCTCTTGACCACCGCATCACACAGCTGCCTCATGTTTAGCTTGCAGTCAACCCATACCTCGAGGTCCCTTTCACAAGTGCTGCTCTCCAGCCACTTATCACCTAATCTGTACTTATGACACCTATTCCTATGCCCCAAGTGCAAGAACTTGCACTTATCCACATTGAACGCCATCCTGTTCTCTCCTGCCCACTTCCATAGTCTGTCCAGATCCTTTTGGATCTGGAGTACCTGAGCATTTCTATGCAGGTATGTTTAAAACATGGCAGTAGATTGCTCTTACCTCTTCCTAATGGTGACTGGAACAGACTCTTTCATGTTTAAACAGATCCACAATAATAGCAACTGTAATACAAGCTTTAATGAGGGGGGCTCATTTGACATTTTTGGAAGTAGGAAATCTCTATTTCTGTCAACAACACTGAATTCACTATCACACAGAACTAGGATTTACCAATCTTACTGCACTATAACCTTTTCTTTGAGAGGGTCCCCACAAGCAATGCTTTCAGGAGAATTCCTAGCCATCTGGCTATCTTATATACTCTTCAACAGAGAGTGTAAATCCTTCTGCATTCATCCTAGCTTGAGACAAAGGTGTAATGCGTATTCATCAAGCAGTGCTACTTTGCAAACTTCCTCAGTAAATTTAATGCTCAGCAATCATTAGAGAATGCTTTAAAAATGCCCACACACACTCTCAGGAACAACACCACCGCTCTGGAAGAAAAAAAAGGCCCAGACAGATGAAAAACAAACTTTCCATTGAAAAAGTTTTTGAGGAATGGAATTAAAAGTCAGCACTTTCATCTTACATGACTGCAGGAAATTATTTAAAAACAAGGCAAATTTATATCCTGCTGCTGCCTTTGCTATTGATTATTGCTTTTATTTAGTATTTAAGTGGCATGCTTGCCATTTATAAGGTTTATCTGGCCATTAATGTGCTTCTCTTGACACCTGCAGGACACTTTAATGGAAAGCATCATTGACACAGCTGTTTCCTCAAGGTGTGAAATCCAGAGCAGAGGGGGGGAAAGATTAGTCACACTGACAGGCTGAGCATTTGGGAATTACTTTTCTGTGCATATCATTAAAAAAAGATCGATACCATGAATATATAGAGGCCAATACTGTTTACTGTATGAGAACAAGGGAAAACAGAGGAACCATGCTTTGCATAAGCTAGCTATTTTGCCAAGGATATAGGCCTCTGGTGAAATGAAACTTTTAGTGACGTTGTAAAGAAAGTCACCTTTAGCCAGTCTGGAAGGTTTGCTTATTTCTGGGTGCACGACAGCATCCAAATCTCGCAAAGAGTAAAAGATCCTTACCAGTTTCCTTTGTTTCATGCACACATTGTATTTGGGTGGGGTGGGGGAAGCAAATAAATTTCCGCAATAAAAGAGGAACTTTCTTTTCCAAGCACTATTAATCATCAAAGGTTTTAGGACTATAAATGCCACTGAACTTATAAATGCTTCCCTTTGGGTTTGGTATTGACACACACTTGGGTTTAATCTTTGAGCTTGCCTTTTTTATATACAAGTTTTAATGAATATCAGATTAGTAATGCTATAAAACGTGATTCACTCCTTGTCCAAAGTGATGAGAGAGACTCAAAGGCACATTAATCACCTGCTTGAAATTGTGGCTGATTGCTCTATGGATATCATTTTCCCGTTTGGGTTTGAAGGATGGAGTGGCATACTGAGAAATCAGGAAAAATAATAAACTATAAACCACAGTCTTACAGTGTATAAAGAAGTTAATGGTTCATAGCAAGACAGAACAGACCCAAACAAAGGCGCACTAAGAATTGCCTGTCAGCTTCTTCTGCATTCCTCACAGAAGAGGTTAAACTGTTGGCCAAAACAATGAAATAGTTTTGGGGCTGGTGCAATGATTAGGTAAACTGGGATTGTCAGGGGTATTAACACTGCTGCTGCAAAAGGAACCATTTGGTGGTTTTCTCCATGCACAAAAATATTTGGGACTATCTTCAACCAGGCATGGTTCAAGAAAGGCTATTTGTATTAAATCTTGTACAGCAAATGAACCAGGGTTCGAAATAGTAACTGGGAAAATGAGATTATTTTTAGTCTTGATTTTTCACAAACTCAGTTGATCTTTGGTAAAGCAGAGATATTCATCAATCTAATAGAGTTTTATCTTTACAATGTAGGAGGAACTATGTCTAAGATGTCTGAGTAAAAAGCAGGGAGAAAATTCACACTGTACTGTTCCCTGACCATAGAATTTAAGAGTCTCGTTATGTGTAGGGCAAATACTGGTGAAAAGGCTTGTGATATGTTTGCATTTGTTTCACTAGATAAATATCAACTTGAATGTGAGAAAGTTACCTGCCTGTTTACTAGCAGGGAAGAAAATGACAAACTTCCAACTGGCCCAAGTTCCAAAGAACGCATTGCTAAGAATATCTCAAACATTATACACGATGGGAGATATTTACCTGGTCTGGACACAATTCTCATGGCACAGCTACTGTCACTGCCTCAAGCTTCATGGACTCCTCTTTGAGAAGCTCTCTGCTCATCTAAATTGCAGGGATGAGTGAGAATTTCTCTTTGGTTCAGTGTTAATCAGCAACAACAACTCACATGCAATGTTCTTCATATTCATGAAAAAGATCTTCAGAGTTAATAAAAAATGAATGTAGGAGAAACTGAGGCTGAAGCTGACAAAGGCATCTCTCCTGGCCCTGAGTTTCCAGTGTTTAATTTTCTGAAGTCTAGCTTGAACCGCAGTGTATTCAACCATGTCAGTGATTAATTTGGGTTGCCGGTTATGGGTATAACCAGGCCTAGGGAATTAGTCTGGCACTGATAGCTGAGTATTTCAGATAAGACTTGACCAACATTTGCAAAGTTCTTCAGGTAAGGAAGAGAAATTGTGAGATAAGGAGGAGGAAGAGCCAGCTTGCTCCTTCCTAATGAATAGATTTTTATACATACAGGACATGTTCCTATTTCATAGCAGAAATTCAAAACCCTTCCATGGGATTGAGTAGTTTTATTCCACCTACCAAAAAAGTAAAATATAGTTCCAAAGGGTGACTAAAATAGTGACTAAAATATATATATTTATTTATTTAGAGAACTTCTATGCCGCCCCATTTGCCGAAGCCTCGGGGCAGCTCACAATCATAAATAAATAAACACAATATTAAACAGTATAATTTAAGTCGCCCTGGCCAAAGAATGAAATAAATAAATATTATTAACAATTAAAATAACGTTTGAATAAAAAGGTCTTCGCCTGGCGCTGAAAAACAAATAACGATGTTCAGCATGCTGTGAAAAGTGAATAATGCTTACAAAAGTGATTAATGTTCATTCAGTGATTAATGTGCACACACATACATTTGCACATGCATTGAAAGAGCAAGTGTCCTGGAAGCGTGCAGGAAGCCCATGCAACTGGTGATTCCCCTCTCCACCGCTGGTCAGTTGCCGGTGATTTACCAATTTTGTTGAATCCATACAATTTCATTTCCAAAATCCATTCAGTGAGGAAACTGCATTTTCCCACCACCACCGTCCTGCAGAATATTATGAAAAACTATCCTCTGCAAATGGTGCAATTTTCACTGGTACACAAGAGTTTGCAGTTTTTCTTGTGATACACAGGAGAGACTGAAGAGAAATTGGAGATTTATAAAACATTGGGGGATTGTTGTTGCTTTGTTTAAAGGCATATATGTGCATTATTTGTTTATGATTTATGCATGTATTTATTTATACCCTGTCTTTTTTCCTTTTATGTTGGCCTTTGGCTTGAAATACAGCTTGAAAGAGCCAAAAATCCATCTTGTTTTGGCTACTAGATATTTGATGACACCCTCAAGATCTGAACTGTTTATTCAACCCTGGAACAACAACAACAACAATCTAAAACAAAACAACAACACAAAGCTTGGCTTTGAAGCTGATGTTTTACGGCCTGCTGGGCCATGGAATGCACATGACTCAGTTGCTGGTCAGTGGCAGAATCTGCAGATCAAATTCAAAGGCATCCAAAGATATGTGAGAACCTATTTCACCTTGATTGGTACTAAATATACTCTGCACATTTGGAATGTGCAAAGAAAGCTCCTCTCCACTGGGGTTGCCTTCTCCTTTAGAGGAGCTCTGGGCATGTACACCAGTCCAAAATATCCCAAGCATGTGGGCGGGGGAAGTGGGGGGACTTCTGGTCATCTTAGTGGCATAGGTGGGATTAGTCTATGTTGTTCCCACAACATACCTGCACATTCTTTCACATGGTTAAGCCACCCCCAGCTAAAACAAAAACAAAACTCTGCTTCCTCCTTCATTGTCACTTATCATACCTTAGCACCCCCACACCATACTTTGTAATTCAGAACAGCTTGTTTCCTTTTCTTTATTTATAATCCTCCTTCTATCCCTTTCCTGATAGTTACAGAGGCCCTGGAGTCAGTGTTTTCTTAAGAGTGATGCTGGCATCGTTCAGCAGTTCATAGCCCCCCTGGAAGTTTGAGCTGCACCATGATTAATTGAGCTATGACTCAAACTGTGATCTCTGAGGAAAAATAGATTTTGCTTCCTCTCTCCCGCCGTCCCCTAGTTTTGTGAGAAGCAACAAGGCTTTTCATTGGTCAAGTGAAATTTCACTACTTTATCTTGAACTACAAGGTGGAGATAAAGCAAGCCAACATGAATATGTCACTGTCCAAGCAAGACAAACTCCCACCATACCCAGTTAAACAAAGGTTGGAAAATGTATCATGACACTGATGGTGCACATTATCAAAAAAACTTTTATGTGCCCACACTTACTCCTGTGTGTATCCTTGGAAAAGGAGGGAGACATTTTCCCAGTGCTTAAAAACTCAGGAAATGTTTTATGGGAGTGGATATGCAATGCCAGTCAGATTTAGAGTCCTTTCTAGAAGAAATGTGAAATTTTCAGTGACGGGCTTCCTTTCCAGTCACTAATGAGGAGAACTTGTCTCATTAAAAATTAACACCTTTTTATTATACCTGATTTACTTATAAATCTTATTGCCTCTCATTATGAACTTTCATGACCATCTCAATCAACTCTCTGATTACATCTATTTTATTCCGCCTATTCTTTCCCTACTGATTTTAATTTCACCACAATGACTTTCCTTCTTCCTTATTCCCTTCACCTGTGAACGTCCACTCTGGTCATTACTTCCCCACTGTTTAATCTGCAGTCCTTATGCACATCTTAAAATCTATGCTCCCTCGCTTACAGGTGCTCCTTCTTGGTGTTTTCTCACCTACCCTGTCTGCCTATCATCCTACGGAAAGAAAGACTTCAGCTACTTTCTTAAGTCTTTTCAGATCAAGCAGGCCAATTAAACATAGCTTTTTGAGATCTTAATAATTGTCTTTGACATAAATAGGAACCACAAGACTGTGCCAACCTTGTTATTATTCTCCGTTCTTGGTGATGGACAAAAATCAAAATTTAGAAGCTTGGCTGTTAGGTCCTGCAGGCCAAGTTTCATTTATCTGTAATGATCAATTCAAATATGATATTAACTCCATATTAACTCCCTTGATTAACTCCATCAAGGAAGCCACAGCCTTGAGTTTACAAGTGCTGAGCAGGGTTGTCACGAACAGCACATTTTGGAAGGGTTTCATTCATAGGATTGCTATAAGTCAGAAATGACTTGACCAGACATAGCATATGGATGCATCTGTAAATTATTTTTCTCCTCAGTTTCTTCTTTTTCCAATCTAGAGTTCAATTTATCTCAAACCTTGAGATTCTTTAAAAATTGCATGAAAATGATGTACATTTTTCTGTTCATTTCTCCTCATACATGCATGTTTGGACATAGTTTTGCCTACTACATACATTTTTTCTGTAAGCAACTTCCCTCCATATAATGCATTTCAGAAGTTATTTTCACTAATATATGCATGTTTGTATATATTTCCCCAAGGTACACAGTTTGTATGCATTTGTATTAGAGAACTCTATTACAAAGCTTGAATCATGAATTTTGAAGGATTACTGAGTTTCAGCTCATATATTGGTTTGGAAGTACAAAATTAACTTGGCTCTTCATTCTCTATTCACTACCCCACAAGGATAGCTGGTCAAGGAAGGAAATGGCAGGCACTTTGAAGCACCTGGAGGGAGATAATTATTTTTGTGAATCACTAATGTTCATGGCTTACAATGTAAGGAGGCAAGAAAGGAAAGGAATGGGACACTTAGCAACACTTTCATATAACAGCCCAAAACCCAAACTTCTGCATATCTTCTCAGAAGCAGAACTAAATCTGGGCAAGGTGTTAGAGCGGGTGGTGGCGGGACAACTCCAAGCACTCTTGGATGAAACTGATTATCTGGACCCATTTCAATCCGGCTTCAGACCCGGGTACGGTACTGAATCTGCCTTGGTCGCCCTGTACGATGACCTGTGCAGGGAGAAGGACAGGGGGAGTGCGTCCCTGTTGGTTCTCCTGGACCTCTCAGCGGCTTTCGATACCATCGACCATGGTATCCTTCTGGATAGGCTAGCGGGATTGGGGGTCGGAAGCACTGCTTTGCAGTGGTTGCGCTCCTATCTCAACGGCCGGTTCCAGAAGGTGGTGCTGGGGGACTATGGCCCTGCGCCATGGCAGTTATGCCATGGAGTACCGCAGGGGTCCATTTTGTCCCCTCTGCTGTTTAATATCTACATGAAACCGCTGGGAGAGGTCATCAGGAGGTGTGGGCTGCGGAATTATCAGTACGCTGATGATACCCAGCTCTACCTCTCGTTTTCCACAAATCCAGGTGAGGCAGTGGCTGTATTGAACCAGTGCCTGGCCGAGGTAATGGGCTGGATGAGGGCCAATAAACTGAAGCTCAATCCAGACAAGACGGAGGTCCTGTTGGTTGGCGGATCGGGCTTCGGAGAGGGTGAATTGAACCTTGTCCTGAACGGGGTTGCACTCCCTCCTAGGGACAAGGTCCGCAGCCTGGGAGTGCTCCTCGACCCGGAGCTTTCATTGGAAGCTCAGGTAACAGCAGCGGCGAGGAGCGCTTTCCTCCAGCTTCGGCTGATTCATCAGCTGCGCCCCTACCTGGAGTACGACTGCCTGGCGACAGTGACACATGCACTGGTGACTTCCCGCCTTGACTTCTGTAATGCGCTCTACGTGGGGCTACCCTTGAAGACGGTCCGGACACTTCAGTTGGTTCAAAACAGAGCTGCCAGGCTGCTGACAGGGACTGGGCGTTATGGTCACATGACTCCAGTTCTCCGTCAGCTTCACTGACTTCCTATTGAAGTCTGGGCCCAATTCAAGGTGTTGGTAATGACCTATAAAGCCCTAAACGGCTTGGGTCCTGGTTACCTGAAGGAGCGCTTACATCCATATATGCCCAGCCGCCCCTTGAGATCAGCGGGAGAGGCCCTTCTCCGGGAACCCTCCATGAAAGAAATTAGGAGGGCGGCTACTCGGAGGAGGGCTTTCTCTGCGGTGGCGCCTAAGTTATGGAATGCACTCCCCAGAGAGGTCCGCCTGGCGCCGTCGTTATTTGCTTTTCGGCGCCAGGCGAAGACCTTTTTATTTAAGCGGCATTTTAACTGTTAGTATTATTTGATCTTATCTGGCCAGGGCGGCTTATTTTATATTGTATTTTTTGGATTTCTAATGTTCATATTTATTGTAATTTATTGTTGTAAGCCGCCCCGAGGCTTCGGCGAATGGGGTGGCATAAAAATGTTTTAATAAATAAAAATAAATTTAAAAAAATGAACTAAGAACTGAATGGCTTAGGCCCTGGTTACCTAAAGGAGCGCCTGCATCCATATATGCCCTCCTGCCCCCTGAGATCAGCGGCAGAGGCCCTCCTCTGGGAACCCTCCGTGAAGGACATTCGGAGGGTGAGTACTCGGACGAGGACTTTCTCTGTGGTGGCGCCCAACCTATGGAATGTGCTCCCCAGAGACGTCCGCCTGGCACCATCCTTATTTGTTTTTCGGCGCCAGACCAAGACCTTTTTATTTAAACGCTATTTTAACTGTTAATGGTTGACTTTAAATTGACCAGGCTGTGTCCACTATTTTATTTTATGTATTTTAATTATTTGTTGGGGTTTTTTTTTTTTTTGTATTTTATGCAGGATTTTATGATTGTAAGCCACCCCGAGGCTCATGCGATGGGGCGGCATATAAGTTGTTTAAATAAATAAATAAATAAATAAATAAATAAATAAATAAATAAATCATATAGCTAATTTCTGCATGAGGCCCACCCAATTTCCTCATCAGGGAAAAGTGCCAACCTTATGGGGAAGCCCCATCAACAATATCTTGCCTGCAAGCTCATACCAGGTAGCCCATACCTGGCTTGGATGATGCTGGAGAGTGTAGGGAGAAATGCAGTGCTGCTACACTATAGGACATGTGCTACAGAGGTCATCCAGAGACAATCCATTAAGAGAAGGAAGCAGAGTGGCAAGAACTGATCCTCAAGGTGCTCCGTCACCATGTCTTACTCCACTCCAGAGGAAAGCAAAGGAAGAGCTTTCCCCAGGAAACCTTTATGCTCGGCAGCAGTACCCAACATCCTGGGATGGCTGCTGGTATCCTGAATGGGTTCTACCTGGGCAGCTGCAGTGTTATGCAGCCCAGAATTTCCCACAATGCTTCCAGCATAGTATTCTGCGGCATTACAGAACATTCAAATCAGTTGGAGGGCTTTCATTTATTTTAAATTCACTGAAACTGATAGTCAAGAGCCCACTATAAAATACTTTAGCTCATGTGACAGCACTTTGCTTGGGCTGCTCAAATATAAATCCAGCCCTGGAAGCACTGAAATAACAATTAGACAGGTAGGAAAAGAACTGAGAATAGAATCCATGGGCATAAATGGTGTCAAGCAAGAGTAATCAACCATAACAAAGACAGCAGAGGGCAAGGATACTTAAGACTTAATAAAGATCTTTCAAATCAGCAATGAAGAGGCCATTGTGATTTTCATGAGGGCAGTAGAGGAGAGAAGTCCTTCAGTAGAGGAGAGAAGTCAACTTTTGGGGAAGGGAGAGTGATACAGCAGAAGTCCCCCTAGACTTTGGAGGCAAAAGTGGAAGGTAGGTTGGTCAATTACTGAAGAAGGATTGACTAAAGGATATTTTGCAGGGCACAGAGCAGACAGTGGCATGCTTGAATGCATTGGGGAAAGTCCCAGAGAAGAAGGGCCGATCCTGATTATATGGTGGTAAGGATAACTAATTACGCATTCCAATAATCTTCCCTGGTCTTGGGCTACTCACCATCACTGAAGATTGGAATTGATACTGGGAGTGTGTTGGAAGTCCTGCTGTGGCATGAAATGCAGGGAATAGCATGATGCAGCCTTCGCAGAGCCTTGGGGCAGAAAGAGATATGGCAGGAGAAAGAGGTTGGGTCATGAAAGCAGAGTTTCCTACTGCTGTTTACACATTATTCCCCTTCTACCACTTATCCCTATCATAGAAGGACCTGGCCAACCTGCCTATATGTTAAGACCTTCCTCTGAAGCTTTTTGCTGGGCTCCTTTTGTAGAAGAAGAAGAAGCCTGTTCTGTAGAAGAAGCCTGTTCTTTTAGAGTTTGGAAGGTGGCCTTCTTTCTGGTGGAGTCCCATTTCTGGAATGTCCTCACCATTGAACAGGGATGGGGAACATGGTAAATCCCTGGGGCACAGTTGTCCCTCAGGACTCACTACAAGCAAGATGAAAATATTCAGCCCTATTTTGTCCCATTTTCTTTTTTTCCACAGAAAGATTGGGCCTGCAACCAGAAGATGAAGAGAGCTGACTGATGCCTGAAGAAGCCAATCCTCCAGGGCAAGCCAAGGATACATGTTCTCCCCCTGCTTCTCATCATTCCAGTTTATCACTTAGTTCACCTGGAGGTGGTGAGAAACTGTACTCAACTCTCCCTCTTTTGCTCCTCGAGTTTCCAAGATAGTCACTCCCTCACCATTCCTGGATATATTGTTTTGTCTCCTGGGTCCAAGTGTTCAAACAGTCTGTGAGGTGATTAGGTCTGTGCCAGTTCTGATATGAAAGAGAATATTCCTTTGAATATCTGCTGTTGAAAATCAAGTAAACCCAAATACTTTCAAGTGGATAAACATCTCCCTTTAAAAATATTTCTTTCTTTCTGATCTCCCAGGGGTCACTGCCATTTGTCTGAAGAATGTAGTCGATATTCCAAAGGCATCAGGACTGCCTCCACCATTTAAAAGTTAGTCCTTAGAACTATCTTTCTTTTGCTTCTCTGTAAACAAAAGATACTTTTTACATGGCAAATAAGGAGTGATGTTTCCAAGTTTTTGCCTCCTCCCTGGTCCTGACTGACCCACTTCTATTGTTTTCCCATCCCTCTCTCTCTCTTTGTTTCCTCTCTTTTACCTGCTCATTATTGTTGTTGGTTTTCTAGAAAAAGCTTTTCTCTGTGAAAAGAAGCAGCATGGGATGTCTTTGAACAACTAGGGATGCCCATAATATTGATGAGGCAGGAAAGCAGAAGAACTAAGGACCGCTGGCAACTCCCCCCCCCCCCACCACCCCACAAAAACTACTTGGACCATTTCAGTAGGGATGGGTAAATCCAGGACTGGGACCAGAGTCTAAAGGTGTGCTCCCAACCCCTTATATCTCCTATTCACCTGTTCATCTAGACAGGTTGCCTACCTACTAGGTGGTACCCCCCTCACCTGAGCTGTTCCTGGAGTCCTTCCATCCTCACAGACATCTGCCCACCCACCGGCCAAAACTCTGCCTGTCTGGCTTGCTTATTTGCATGCCTGCCAGACTGGTGCTGGTTTTTCGCTTGTTCACATGATGGCAGCAACTCCTTCAACAACTCCTCCTCCTCCCCCTGGTCCATCAACAGTGCTGTCAAAGTGCCACACCACCCAGCTAGCTGAGCACTGACCCCATCCATGTGATTTTCAAAGCTAATTTTTTTAACTTGCATATTGATTAGTAATTTTAACCGATCAGGTGCTGTCTTTGCAGGAGAAGGACTTGGCCAACTTGGGCAGAGGATCAACTTGTGCTCCCATTGTTCATGTCCTCACAAAGGTAGTGTCTGATCAGTCCAAATCACTGCCATTCAAACTGCACGGAGTAGCTTGCCACAGAGGTTTTGCACTAAAATAGGAAATAAGCAATTCTCTTAATTTTACTAGTCCTCTTAATATGGAAGATGCCTTTAGGCTGAATGCACACAGGCCTGTCCCTCAACTGAAGATGTCAGGAAAGAGTTTGCACAGAACAGACTCCACAGAGGGGCTTTTGTGTTATTTTATGTGGTCTCAAAGTCAGTAAAGTGGTTCACAGATTACAGTTGTGATGTTGTACACGCATGGATGAATTAAGATGCTCTGATCTGATAATGAGATGCAACAGTGGGAAAGTTTAACATGGCAGACAGGGGCATTAAGCACTGATAACTTGGTGGCATCAAGACATGCTAATCACAGTGAAATGGATGACCTTGCCCAGGCTTCCTGATCCTGGTCTTGTACATATCCTACTGAAATGAGTGCAAGCGAATTTATTAAGTCTGGCTGTGACAAAGGTGCAGTTTCATCATGGATCTTTTGCTCCACCCCCATCCTTTGCAGAACTGGCCCTTTCACTGAAAAGAACCATGACACATTCATGGAATGAATGTGGGTTGAGCCAATGGCTTCTAAGGGTCAAGCAGCATGTTATTCTGAAGATGTATCCAATAGCCATGCCTGCCTGCCTTCCTTCCTTCTCACTTTGGTCTTGGGACACACACAGTGCCCAGCACCTGTAACTTTCATTGCTGAAAAGTGTTCCTTTGGTTGAATTGATCACATTTTGCAATGCAAATTATAGACACAGTCCCTCCCCATTCAGATGGGGACTATATGGGAGCAAAGAACCTCCTAGGATATGAGTCCAAATTGCTCCCCCCACCCATTCTTGAACATCAGAGTAAAAACAAAGAAAGCTGTAGCTCCGAGCTATATTTTCAAAGCTATAAGTAATGTTGTCAGGCCATAATAAGCATCAGTGCAGAGAATTATCATTTGTGTTCTCTTGTAGTGGCTACATAACCAAGTTAGGAAGGATAGGTAGGCTCTTTGTCTTCAGCCTAATCAAACCAATGGGGACTGCATTTGTGCATGAATGAGTCAAAGTTCATTGTGTAGCCAGGCACAATGGCTTAAAAATAAAAATAAAAGATTGATCTCCCCAAAAAACTGTATGTGCGAGAACAAACTTACTGCAGCCCCTAAAATCATGCATGCCTCCGTCCAGTGTTTAGGAATATGGAGGCAAGCTGATTCTGCTACATCATTAAATGCCATTCATCTACCATTGGAGACGGAACCATGGGCAAATTATATATTAGCCTAGTAAAAATACAGTGGAAAGGGAATGCACACAAGGTGATATATATTTGAGACAAGCGTAAGAATTGACCCTTGTATTCAAAGCAACACTGATTATTTGCTCACAGTTGGAACTGTGGTGAAGGCTGGATCATTAGAATATGAATGGCTATCATTTTCTCTATGTATGGCATGTGAACAAAGTCATGGCACAAAAAGGGGACTGCAAAAGATACATTCCAACTGTTTCTTGCCACTCTCACTCCTGTTTTATGTGGAATTCTTCTAAAGCTATGATTGAAATGACTAACACAAAAATATTTAGACCAGCAAGAGTGGACCTTAAAGAAAACCAATGCAGCATCCTGAATGATGCAAGGAATTCTCTGGAAAAGATGCCATCGGCTCATCCAGATCCTGAAGCAAAGCAGCGACTTACCTTGAGGATGTGCTCGCTCAGCCAAAGTTCGCAGGATTGGGAAGTTTTGTTTCCTTTACAACTATTGGGCCCAGTCAAGAGAGGCATCCATCCCATTGCAGAAGGCAATTCCCCAATGAACAGCCAGCTGGTGCTCCCAGCCCTGATGGCAGCGATCCCCAAATGCTTTTTCAAAACGTGCAGGATTGCAGTTTCTCCACATTGCTTCTGGTCGCATCAGCTGTTGCTTCCACCTGGCAGCCCCCTGTTAATGTGGTGCTCACAGCTTGGGATATGCTAGGAGTGAGAGAAATGTGGGTGAAACAAGTGAAAAACATACCTGCTCAAACCCTTAGGGCATTTTCAGAAGCTCTTCTCTAGGTGACCCTGCCGAAGGGTTGATGGACAGGTGGCTCCAGGAGAGAGGTACCTTCTCAGTTATGAGCCTTACCCCCTTTATGGAATGCTTCCCTTGGCCCCTACCTTGTTATCTTTGTAACCCCAGGCAAAGACCTTTCATCTGAAACATTCCAGATTTTATGGCTTTTTATGTATTTGTCTCCTGTGCCCTGTGCAGTTTGATACTTTCTGTGCTGCATTCTATTATTTTCACTTTAGGCAAATCCCCCAAACAACCTTTGGGCAGAAGAGAAATATACTACGTGAAATAAATAAAGAGGGTTGAATCCCTATATGTGTTACAGCACTGGTGCAGTTCCATGAAAATTTGCAAAAGCAGTGGTGTGGCACGTAGACCCTGCAGTCTGGACTTAAAGGAAGCGTGCAGGATACATTGTGCAATGTTGCACTAGGGCCTGGTGCTTGTGAAAGCCAGGAGGTTGGATCAGGATCCTAGCATTAGCAGAGCGACATTGCTCAGCAAGAGAAAAGGCCGTCACACAGAATTCGGATCTAACCTAAGGTGTGTGCTATGAGTATTAGCAATGAATGGAATGAGCATGAACTCAGCGGCAAAGGGCTTACAGGTGATATCTGTATCGGACATGATACTGGGGTCATGAGCTGAAGGCTCACTTATTTTCATTTGCTATGGTTTCTCTACCAGCTCCCATTTAACTGCCTGGAGTTAGGCCTTGAGGAATATGTATTTGAGAACGGCACAGTGTCATGAGCCAGCAGTTTTCTTCCCAAAAGTTGTTTGTACACCTTTTCAGTTGTAAAAGTGACATAAGAATAAAACTATGTACGTCACCAGTGTCAATTCATCCATTCCAAGCAGAGGAGCTGAGATGCAGACCCAATGCTTACACAGGAATGCTTCAACAAGGTCAATGAATCAAGTGATGCCTATTCAAGTAGCAGCTCAGGGATCAGGGCAAATATGTGTAATCAAGAACCCCTTTGCTATACAGAAACACTGGTTGCTTCTGTGCTTTGCCTTGTTCTCAAAGTTAAAAGCAGAAGAAAATGCCAAAACAAGGGTACTGGCTTTTCTCTGAGCCAACTTTGTGATAAATCTATATATGCTGTATGCAGTTGGTATGCATATAAAAAAGTTGATCTTTTAAAATTTAAGCTGTTATTTTCTAACAATCTGACAACCCACATAAATTCCAAACAGCTTTTATGTTGCTTTTCCATTATTTTTTGTTGCTAGCTAATTACTTTTCTTGCCCAATTTCATTTGCAGTTTGAATAAATAAACTGTTTGGTTCTGCCTTCAGGATATTGTAGGAATAGTCAATATGCAGCTATAATAAAATCATAAATTTCTTTGAACAGGCAATTTCCAACATATCTTTCCATGGGGCTTTAAAATGCCTATTGTTATAGTAACTTACTTGCAAGTGGAGAAATTCCGCCACTAATTTCTGAACTTTGGAATAATTGAGAATGGAAAGAAATTGTTTCCCATTGCTCTATGGATAGTTCAGAGTAATATAAATATTTATATCAGGTGATGATTTCACCAAAAACACAAAAGTGCAGAATGCTTAATGACCTTTTTAATTTGAATGTAAAGCAACCTGAACGCTTTACTTTGAACAATGCACGAATGACTTCAATATACGTTGGGCTTGATCCAGCAAAAGTTAATTATAAAGTTAGTCACTTGAAACTAAGCTAAGTTAGTCTCAGCTGAGCTTAAAGATGCTGCAGAAAATGTCCTGCAGCTCATCTTTGAGGGTCGCAGGAGTCAATACCCACTTGCCTGGGAATGAGCCTCCATGGAAGCAGGTCATCTGAACCTAAAACTCTGTCCATTCTGTCCATTCTTTAGTCACAAAATGCTCTCAGGTCAATGTTTTCAACGTTCAGTACCTGAGATAACTTGTAAGAAGAGGGGTGGGATATAAATCTAATAAATAAAGAGCTCAAAGCAGCTTGCATCATTCTCCTCCTCCTGCTCTCAGTCTTATCCCACAACTACAACTCTGTGAGGTAGATTGGGCCCAGAGTCATCCAGTTGGCTCCATGGCTAAGCAGGAACTGGAACCCAAATTGCCCAAATCCCAGTCCCAAGCATTGAACCAGTATGCCAGGCAGCTTGAGGACATTGCTTTCTGTAACAAATTGCTCTGCTGTTACATCACTTAAGAGGCATTGCTGGTCAAAAGAATAGTGCAGGCCACTGGTACCACAATCTTCCTTTAGGTAGAGGTGCAACATTTATTTTACCTATAATAACTCCTAGATGCCCTGCTGTACGTAGTGTCACTTACAACAAGAGCCAAGCTCAAGGAACCAAGGTTCAATTTAGATGCCAGGAAGCACTTCCTGACAGTTATGACCCCGAGGGTGTGGAATGGGCTTCCACGGGAGGTCGTTGAGGTCCCATCGGTGAGGGTGTTCAAGGATAGACTGGATATGCACATGGTAGGCATGTCGTCAGTGGAGCCATCTAGAGCTGAGGCCAGACTAGATGGCCCAGGAGACCCCTTCTGACTCTCTCTGTTTACAAGACCCTGAGAGGGGACATGGCAACACCCCCTTCCTTGCACCTACCAACTTGGAGCTCCTGCACTACAAGCAGCAGGATCGAATGTGCATGTGTGTAACTCAGCAAGTTATTAAAGGAAGCATCCTTCAATAGCTTAACCATATGCATTTTCTTTTGGTCCATGAAACATACTTGCTTTTTCTGCTGCCTCAGATCTCCAGTCTCCAGTCTCTGGTCACCGGTCTCAATATTTGGTTTCACTTTAAAACCACTGAAACAAAACATGCCAAAAATGTCAGTATTATCTCATGCTAGGATCACACTGGCAGAAAATGTGGAATGATGCTAAGTGGTTATTTTCCCATAAGAAACTCATGCTGTGTGGGGAGAACCTTGTGAAACCAACATGGAAAGTATCCACGTACAAATGGAAGCCTCAATAGGCTTGGAGGAGCCCAAAGGTTGGCAGAAAAACAAGAAAGAAAGTTCTAGAAAAGTAACTCCATAGTCAGGGGATGCATACCAGCTATTGAGGAGAAGCATGGAAACCCAAGTAGCAGAGGGAATGGAATGGACTACTCTCAAAAGCAACATTGAAACCTGTTTGGAATCCTAAACCCTGTTGCTCTTGGCTACAGTGACTAGTGCCAACTCTCAGGTTTTCAGAGATGGACCCATGTGAGGGAAGGGTTAAATAAACCTAGTCTCAGAACAACTTCCCCAATAAATATTGATCTTCTCCATGGCATTTTGAAGTACAAAACTCAAACAAACAAATGTGGGAGGTTTTACTTTTTTGCTTCTGCAAAGAGCCCAAGGTGGCTTTCACCTTGAGGACTACCTCCTCTCTATTTTACCATCACTGCAAGCTTCTGAGGGTTGGGGTTAGAGCCAGTGACTGCCCAAAATCACCCAGTAGCTTTATGGCCCAAGTGGCAGGCCTGGAACTAGTCTAAATGTTCTGGGTGTGCTAAAACGGTAGGGGAGCAGTTCATCTGAGTTACAGGCCTTTTAAAGACAAGACTGCAAAGTGTTTCTTTTAAAAATTATTTGTTATTTTAAATGGGGCAGAGAAAATGTAGGGGTCCAAGTCCACCACACTGGCCACTATATCACATTGGTTCTGCTTTTGGATGTCTATTGTCATAGCTGCTTTGTCTAGCACACAGATTCTCTGAAAGTGTGCTCTGATTTATAAATCTGTCAAAGGTGTTCTTATTCAGGTACTCATTTTCCCACTGCTAGTTCATTCAAAAGCTGTGTTTGTGCATTTTTGTAATGCATCCGTGCATTTTAATGTTTATTTTGATAAGATGTTGGGGTATGTTTGTTGCATTATTCTTATGTACTGTTGTAAATTGCCCCGAGAGTTTTGGCTATAAAGTGGTCTAGATATAAAATATATAGATACATAAAGTATGTTTGTAAACACATTTCTGTGCGTTTTTTCTGTCTTTGGAGAAATGTACTACAGTCTCAGAAATGTACTGATTTCTGTCAATAAACTGCAGGTATGAACTGGGTAACTCTCACATTACACTGAAAGACAAACTGATTTCTCACCTGTCCCTAGTCCTGAGTAAGAGGAAAGCACCCTGAATAAAATTGCATGATAATACAGACTGTAGATTCCTATCAGATGCATTTTTCAAGAATTAAGAACAAAGTCCTCTGATGATTATTCAAGGCAATTTACCATGCCAATTGTGGGCAGATGTGCTCAGAGAAAATTCTTTGATCCTTTTAAAGGTAAGTCAACTGTCAGCATGCTGCTTCCTTCACACTGGCTTCACAATACATTTTGAAGTTGGGGTGGGTGGGAGTGTTTTCATTCTATTGTGAGGTAGAAGATTCCTTACCATTGTCCTTTTTTCTGATCGGAAGCCCTTCAGGGCCAGTCCTTTAAACAGAGCTGGGCAAATGCTTATTTCTCCTTGGAGCTCACTTTGACCCACTTCCTAGGTAACTCCCCCCCCCCCTTCAAGATCACCGAAGACCTCACAATGAGATCACAGAAAAAGAAATGACAGCTTCAAGTAGCTTTGCATGCATTAACCTGAAGTTAATAAGACCTTAATGCCACTCTGCTTAATATGAATGTCAACACCACTGCATTTCCATTTTTGTTACCATAAAGAGCTGATCATCTGGTGGCCATGACTTTATAGACAACATCAGGTGGTATTTTTTCCCTCCTGTGATAAATGTAAATAAATATATTGACTTGGGTGTGTTCAAAGCACCACCAAGACAATTGCTTCCAAATTGTAGCTTTCTATTGCTTCAGGGTCACTATTGTGAGTTAGATGAGATGCGGCACTATTGTGCAAAGGGGAAAGTGTGAATGATGAAAAAATATGAGAGACCAGGGCACACAGAATTATTAATAGGCTGCCACGGACAGAAGTGTCTGGAACAGTAATACGCACCAGGTCAATGTTCTCCTGATATAATGTAGCCACGATGGCTGCATTCAAGAAAGGAATCATTGCGTTAAAGAAATTAATTCAGCTCATCCTACCCATATTAAGTTAAAGTTGTCAGGTTATAGCCAGCTTCCCTGACTAAATTTCCTTGCTGCTGCTTTCTTTCTTGTCTTGCTCTCTGCGAAGGAACATTTGGTGTGGTCTTTAGCTAATAATCTTGAGGAGATTTATCAACATTGTCCTCTGCCTCCTGCATAATGGATCAGCTTGGGGAATAGACTAGCTATGTGTTTTGATACCTGCCAAATACGTCTTTGGCAAACACTGAAATAATGGCTATTTAGTTTGTATGAGAGATACATGTTTTAAGAATTAATTTTTAGTTCACTGGTACAAATAACTTTACAAAGCAGCATGTTAGTGTCTCCGACTTATTTGCTAAGACCATCAAATTCAAGAGCCAAAGCTGTTTATCATGTAAGGTCAAAATTCAGAGGTGACACCTGTACAAACCTAATCTTTCAGAATTCTGCACACACATTAGGGGATTGGAAGCTTCCGTATTCCAAGGAACAATCTGAGAAAGGTCCCAAGCACACGGTCTCTCAGTGGATGGGCCCAAAGTCTGCATGGCCAAAACCTAGGTGGGCAGAGTTCAGATGGGATCATCATCAAATTAGCACCTATTTAGAACAACGCCTGATCAGGATTCTGCATATCCCTCCTACATAAGCAGCACTGCTACATAAGTGCAGCAGTGCTTTCAAATAGCATTCTGAGTGCTTTCAAATAGCATCTTTCTGCATGCCTGCTTAACAACAAGCATTGGCAGCAAGTCCACTCTCAAATAAGTGGGACATGCCTCTGCAGGGACTCTGAAAGAAGCAGGCCTGAGTCTCTCCACAGCTTCCATCAAGGAAGACACTACCCCTTCTTCCCTGTCAGAAAAGGCTGATATCTCAGAGAAGCAGCTGAATGGAAACAAGAACTGTTTGCCACAGAACATTGGCCAGGGCTTCCCTTATCTTAGTGCAGCAAGGGAAAGCTGTCATTTCAGATCAGCTGCTGATCAGAGGTAAGAGATAAGATCCTTTCCCTTCTGGAAGGTAAGTCTGGACCCTGAGAGTTGGCTAGTAGACTGGATGGGGAACCTGGCAGCTGTATCCAACCCATGACCCAGATGAATGGGGAAAGGAAAGAGTTACAGTACACACCTGTGTATGTCTAGACCCAAGTAAATCCAAATGAATCAAAAGGAGCACAGTCCCAGAGCAGTGGCTACAGGATTGCTGCCATGCAGAAAGATATTATTCCCAAGCATGCTTACCCAGAAAGAAGTTCCATTTTATGCAACCCTGCTTATTCCCAAATAGGATCACAGACTTAGGTTCCATCCCACAGTACACTAAGACAAGGCAGAAAGAGGATATACCTTTGCCATGTTTTCAGAGGGAACCAAGGCACAATTTGTTCAATTGCAAAGAATGCCCATGGCATCCAAAGAAGCAGGCTGAAAATTGTGCCAGTCAGCTTGCATTAGACTGGAGGAGAACTCTGTTCTGCTTCCAGCTGACTATCCATGTGGGTCGATTCGAAAGCAGATTCCCTGAGGCAACCCTCTCCCTCTCCCTCGCCGTGGTGCTTCCAGACAAGCCACTCTCAGGCATGGGCCCATGAGAAGACCAAGGCACTTCAGTATAGATTTAGATTGGTCTGCTGAGGAAAGGAGCAAGGAGCCATGTCATGCCAGCTGGTTGAGGACAAGTGGAAGTTCACAGACACCAAAGGTGTTCTCCAGCAGATACTAGCCACTACCTTCGTTGCTTTTGAAACAGAAACCAGGCAATCTGGCACCACTGCTATTTGTATGATAGCCTTGCGAGGCACAAGGCAAACCTCTCAAGAGCCTGGAGTGTGAATTTCCTATGACAGCTTCTTGCTTTGGTGTAGTTCACCAGGCAATGCCCCCTGAGCTGAACCATCTCCTGAAGCTGGGGTTTTGCATAGGGCATACCCATCTGAATGAACCCCCAAAGGGATGTGCAAACACACAGCTCTAAACCTCAAAATATAACCTGAAAGACGACATAGCCAGCGCGTGAACTTTGCTTTCCACAGCTGCTTAGCTATCCAAGAGCAGCGTTGTAGGTTCATTTGCAACATCACTCCTTTCTCCTGTGTCACGTCAAATAATTTCCACACTCAGTCAAGTGGTGCATGTGGCCAATTGCTCAGAAGAAGTTACTTCCATATCCATAATGAGCTACTGGAAAGCTTTCTTTCTTTCTTTTCAGCAGGGAACCAGACATCTGTGGCTGTGGAGGAACCATGTGAAGTCTGGCCAAAGTCTCCCAGCTGGTGTGTTGTTGCAAAACCACTTTTTAAAAGAAATGTTATAAATTCAGCTCCTGATTCCAGATGCTTCACCTGATGCTACACCTGATGCTTCACCACTTTCTGTCCCTCATGCTATTTAACATCTGCATGAAACAGCTGAGTGGGGTCATCCAGAATTTTGGGGTGTGCTGCCTTCGATGTGCCAATGACATGCATCTTTATTTCTCTTTTTCATTGTCATCAGGTTTGGCTGTGGATGTGCTAAACCAATGTCTGGCTGTGACAATGGACTGGATGAGGGCTAATCAACTGAAGCTCATTCTGGACAAGACTAAGATGCTGTTAGTAGGTGGTTCTTCTGGCCAGATTCAGGGTGCTCAGCTTGTTCTGGATGGGGATGCACCTCCAAGGGAGCAGGTTCATAACTTGTGTGTGCTCTTTGGACCATTTTTGTCACTTAGAGCTCAGGGGCTTCAGTGGCCCAGGGTGCCTTCTACCAGCTTTAGCCCATGGCCCCATTTGGACAGGGATCCTTGGTTTCTGTACTGCCAGTAATGTTGACTTATCAGTGAATGAAGGAGTCGCACGAACGTGTGATCTGTGTTTTGTTCCAGTGCTTAGTCCATTGTATATAAGCTGGTAGATCCTCCAACCTCCTGTGTGTGGTGTTGATCATTGATATGACAGTAGCTAGTAAAATAACTATCCTCCAAGATTTGATTCTGGAGGAAGCTTCCCAAAAAAGCATGCATTACTAACACCTAAAGTGATGAGACACCAGGACAATGCTGGCTCCAGGTTTTTGAGTACTCATGGGCAAGACATGAAACCCAGGTTCAGGAAATCTACCTTTCCATCAGCTGCCATGGATCCTCATCCTGTTTCTCATCATGTCCACCACTTGCTTGGTTGATAGCCAAGCAGCACCAGAAGACCAGCATTGACTGGATTCAAATGAGAACAGGTGAAAATGCAATAGTACAGAGGAGCAGTAACTAAAGGAGGTTCTTGTCAGTGGGACCCTGTTAGGCTGAGGGTGGCAGGTGTCCTACCATGCCTAGCCTTGATGCCAGGCTTGCATCAGGATAAATAGTGGACCTTCTAGGTAGTCATTCCAGCATCAGTTGGCAGAGAGTTTACTGTGAAGTCTATCTTATTCTTCATTTATCCATTACAGAAAAACAAGGACTGGGCTGGAAGAAAATGGCTTCTCAGCCACATTAGATCCTCATTCTACATGACATGGGCTCTAGACAGATCAAACATATCTATATAGCTGTTGATTTCCCTAAGAATTCCCACTAAGTTTCTCAAGATAATTTGAAAAATCATGGATTGTACTGCTGGGTATATCCAGTATTCTTCTCTTTTTGAATGTATTGGTCAAAGGTTGCTTAGGAGCTCCCACAATGCTGGGGAATGCTGGGAATTGTGGTACTTTCTTCTGTCTAAACATGCATAGTATTGCACCTTAGCAGAGTGAAACTTACATATGTTCGGAGAGCCATCGCCTTAGTTGCATTTGCATTTAGACTCGTATCAATTTTTCAGAGTATTCAGTTAACCTTTCATTTCAACCTTCGGTAGCTCCTTTTGAAATGAAAGCCACCTTTAGAAATGGAAATGAAAAGGGTAATGTTGACTCCAAAAGCTTTCAGAAGAAGTTTAAATCAAGATTTAGTAGTAGGAGACAGACAGGGCCAGACAGATCCTTGTCCCAGTAAAAGGCTTACTAGCAATGTGCATTTTATCTCCCTGATTGCATTCTGTCAGCTGATGTGCTCTCAGCCTCTGAGGCCTCCCTACTGCACTGGCCATCAGTTATGATGAACAGAAAGGAATGGCCTGCAGGTTTCTAATCAAATAAATTTGAATAGTGCAGCCATGGGTACTGTTCTGACTTTGTGACGCAGTAACACTTTATAACCCTGCCAAAAGAGTGTTACAGCAGTGCCTGAAATGTAAATGAACTGCACCTCGGACAACCTTGAAACACAGCAAAGTCTAACCAAAGTGAGGGACTTTCAGCCAAACTTTGCCGCGTAATGTCAGATGGAATGGCACGCGGCTGTCGGGGCGGATTGATCTCAACCACAGGAGCGTTGATCTGGTAGCACATGCATGTCGATGATCTCTCTGAAGATGCATTGTGGTGTGTCCCCCTCTGTCGACGTGGTCGTGGTGGTGATTTTAAGAAAGGATGAACTGCTAGGCTGGTGCTGCTGCACAGCAGTCATCTCCAAACTGATGCACCTCAGATGTATTGGACAACATCTCCCATCACTGACCTTGCTCATTATGACGAGAGTTATAGTTAGATTCCAACACATTGAGGGGGGATTGGGGATAACCCTGGATAATAATTTCTGTGGTCCCAAGATAAAACAAACAGGCTGAGACTTCAGCACCGTCCTTGAGCTCCTCCATGAAAACTGTCTTCATACACATCCTGCTTGTCCTTTGAAGCCTCTTCTTCAGACTAAAGGCAGAAATAGTGTGGGCTGTTTTTCTAAGGAATTGAGAGCACAATCTATGCAAATTCTGAGAGGGAGAAAGCCTGGCATGTTTTCTGTCTAAACATGAATATGATTGTGCCCTAAATGCATGGTATACATGCACACTTTTTCACATGCACATATAGTCACAAATACATCCAGTCTTCGACTTTGACATTATAAAGTATGCTCCAGAAAAAGCATGAAGAGCAAACTGTTAGCAAACAGTTTTCTTTCTGTTACTAGAACCTTTATTATTGCAAGATGTCACTGACAGTGCTAAAGTTGATCCATCCTATGGACAGTAAGAGAAGATTTTTCCCATGGCTTGCCATGGAACTTGGAAATTATATTGTAATTTAACACTCTCAGGTGCCACTACTAGATAAAGAATCCCATTCAAACTCTACAGCATGTCCCTTGGTGGTGTGAAAATCCAAGCCTGATGTAATTCTGAAAGTCCAAATGCACAACTCCGATTCCAAATTATATCCACTTTGCTGGGAGGTGAACTCATAAGTTAAGACTTTAAAAAGTCATCTCCCTTGGAGGAATGTACTTTTCCTCTTCCCACCCCTTAACAGGAAGAAAGAGTTCAGGGAGTGAAAGTAAAAGTAATTTAACCTTCTTAAAGCAGGTAAAATAGATTTGCTCCAGAGAAGATGCATGTCTGACAGTGTTCAAATTTGGGACACTGTTGGAATGAGGAACATGCCATCCTTCTTACTTTCTAGTAGAGTCAAAGAATTATAGAAAGCAACACTATGCAAGGCATGCCCACTAAAATAATCTCTTCTATGAGATGCACATTGAAAGAAGTGATAGAATTTGCAAGGCCTTTGGATCACAAAATATCCCTGGGCTTACATTTGGAACATACAGGCACAAATTCTAAGAAAGTGGCACCAACCCCAAGTGGTTATTGGTGTGCCTTGATTTGGCAATCATATGTGGTTTTAGTATATGTTATGTCTGGCCAGCTACAAAGACATGGAGATTTTGCTTGAGAAATTTTGCTACAGGTACTGTTGTAGCCGGGGATCCTGACATGGACTTGAGCGGTGCTTGTTTTGAGAAGCAGAAATTTGAGACTACCACAGAGATGTAACATGGGTCCCCGAAACAGTCCCATGTCTAACTGAGTGCACACACATTGCTGCCAATGGACTATGTAGCAAATTTAAGAACAAGGAGTAGTGACATAATAAATGTTTTGGATAGTTCTGCACATCAGTGGATGTTGGGGCCTGTAGCAAGTGCTTTCAGAGGTAGGGAAGAGTTGATCAAACATTCGTTGACTTAGGAGATACTCCAGCTTTCAGGGAAGAGAGTGATTTGCATCCCCAGGTTTATTGCAGGAGATGGGTCCAAGGATATCTGGTTGGAGCTGTTCCCCTGGGCAATAATGGTGAGACTTGCTGGCAATGTGCTGGGTGGTCCCATTCAGATCCTCACTTCATTGCCAAGGGACTGAAGCTAACCCTCTGCCCCGAGTTTGAAAAGTCTTTGTACAGTTATCTTTACTATTCATTCTGGTGGTTCAAGAAGCCATTCAGGTACTTGGGACTGGAATGGCAGACATTCTTGATGCTTTATATTATTGCTGCTATCTTCTTGCCCATTCCTCTTTCTCTTCTGTAACCCAGTCCCTTTCACCTTCTCCTACTGTCATAATAAACTCTTTTTAACATGAGCTGGCATTTGGGACTAAATCCAGTGTCTTGGCTGGCTGAGCTTGGTTATGGGGTGTGCTTGGCTCAGCAACAGTGGGTTGGAGACCCTTCATTACAGGGCCTAGACCTCTTCCCCAGAACTGCCAATCCTCATTCAAGGAAGCCCCACAGCACTCCAGCTAACCCACAGGTTATTCTGGGAATAGGCATCCTTTTTGACACAAGAACACTGCTCTAATCCTCAATGATGTAAGACTGGATGGATTAGATCTTGTTTCTCCAGTAATATTAGGCAATATGAACCAATAAGCTGGAGACTCTCAGCATGGCAAGTTTGGAGGGTAGTTTGCCCCCTTTGCCTTTCTTTGCACCTGTGGAATAAGCCAGGGATTGTGAAAGCCTCATATTTAGTCCATTCCAAATAATGTGTCCCCTCCAACCCACAAGGGTCCCTTTCACTAGGACGAGCACCTTTCCCTTCACCTGGTGCCATCAACACAGCTGCAGAAAGGTTGCTGGCTGAATACTACTTCCCTTTTAGGTGTTTAGTTTATTTTTATATAGTTTATTTTTAGTTTATTTCTTTAACATCAGAAGCAGCGGCAAGCACCACTCTCATTCTCTGCCCAGCCATTGCAAAAAAAAAGGCCTTTATTCTGATCACCAACATTTAATGAGATGAAGATGTAGATCTGCTTTCAATGCCGTTTGCCAATGATACTTTTGTTTACCATTATTTACAACTTGTAAATAATTTGTAGAGTGCATTCTAATATATGTAATTGTAATAATGTATAACCTTTAATAATGCTTTCAAGCATCCACATGCATTCTGAAGTTGTGATCATCATAATGGTAAACAGCATACTGACAAAATTTACAGTGAATCCCATGACTGCCTACCTTGAAGGATGACCCGTCCTAAACACTTTATGTAGTCGGAATAATTTAAATGGGAGGAGCTTCAGCAGGTGCTTGATTCATCTATTGAAATCAAGAATGTTTAAAAAGCACTTAATTTTGAATGGTTCTTCCTCCTTGTTAGCTGCCTAGATTTTCTTAAGAGAAAAGAGTGGGGGGGGAGTGGTGGAAACAGATTACACATTTTAGAGTGAATAAATAAATAAGGTATTATTTCTTTTCTCCTGTGAAATGCTGATTGTCCTACATTCACTTGGTATGCTTTTAATAAACCCCTCAGGTCAAATGATAGGAGCAAAACCTCATAACATTTTATGACATCCCTTTGAAAAAACTGCTGTTAACATAAACATAATTGAACATGCAATTTGCATTACAATTAAACATTAGCACCAAAGGGAAATTATTTCTACTGGATGTATGAGCATATTGTTGTGGGTGGGGGTGAGTGTGCATGTCTTCACATATCTAAGATGTTTTCTCCCTTGGGCAAAACAACTGTTTTCTAATTAAAGCTTGGAGCGGTGGTTGTCATAATGCTGGATCAGCCTTGAGGAGAGAGGAAAACGTCTGGAGGGGACAGAACATTCCAAGGGTACAGGAATCTGCAGCTTGCTTTGCCAGAGGAACCTACCAGCACTGAGCAGTTAGCACTGCAGTCTTGCATGCAGTGACGGTCTTGCATTGCATATACTTCTTTGCTAACCATGGAACTGGCAAAAAAGCAGAGATTGTGGCTTTAAGACTGATGAGAGCACTAAGACAGAATCTAACTGGACTTGCTGCTTACCAGCTTTGACCTTTTCCTGCTTCACCAAGCAGAATGAGAAAGAGTATGGTTTAAGTGGTCACTGAAGCAGGGTTGGTCATTGAACTGTGGGTTGTTGCATTGCGTGAACTTAGTCATGCAAAGGCACAAGGTTTTGTTAACCACAAATGGTCCACAGTTCGCACTGCAATGACAGACCATCATTTCTCTTTGTGGGTCATTTGTGGTTACCAAAACCTAGCATTTTAGCACAGCTAGGTTCACACAACTCTACCTGCAACACATTCTGGTGTATTGCATGCCTGCAGCTATAGTAGGAAACATAGTTTGTGGAAACACTTGTGGAGGAAGTCACTTCCACCACCAGATGGTGATGGTGGTGCACCATCTGGGCATGCTTTGGGTGGCAAAATGGCTGGGGGTGGAATGGGATTAGTGTTCTGATCCACAGCTGGCTGTGCTCACAGCAAGAGGCAGTCATGCACTAGCACTCCCTGCATTTGCCTAAAGGTAGCTGAGACAAAGTAAGTTTAGAAGGAGAGCTTGTGCAAGAAGCCAGAAACGCTGGTAGAGGGAACCACCTTGATGAAGATATAATTCACTTCTATACCCAAGAAATTGTGGGGGGAAGGCCACATAAATAGCCTCAGAGAGGGGTTCATGTGGAGGGAAGAGGAAGAGAAAGGGGAATATTCAGTTAGTGACCTTCCAAAAAAATAACACAAGCTGCCCCCTGCACATTTATCCACAGCATAAATAGCCCACATCCCCTGTGTTTTCATTTTTAAAAGAAAATAAGACTCAGGCCTCATTACTGACTTGTCTTTCAACATGGTTCATTTGGAGCAATTAGTGATTTTCGCTCTCATCCTCTTATGTTCTTATCCTTGGGACTTAATACTTTTTTGCTTTGTATATTCCCATGGTTTTCTTATAGTTGTTTACTGTCCAAATACTGCAACATCTCTGCTTAATTGGGCAGCGCCAACATCTGTGTCTCCATGTGTGTGTGCACCTTTAGGAGTTTGGAAGAGTCCAAAACAAAATTCAGTAAGTGGTGATAGTGTGTGTGCATGTGAGCACACACATAATATTCCAAATTTTCTTCTACAGGAGAGTCAAGCTGTTCTGTTCCAGCCATATCTCAAGAATATAGAGAGGGCGAAGCAACCACGGACTGGAAGGGCAGATGCTTTGAATTCAGTGCCCATTATCTTGAAGGACAAGACATTTGGTAACACCAGAGAAAGTCCGAGATTTCAGAGAAAGAGGGAAAAGCTTCAAAGGGGCAATGTTAGCTGTATTAACCAATCGTTTGGTTCAGGGTAAGGAAGCTTCCAATATTTAATGCTCACCTGCGAATCCGGATATTCCTTCTTACATCTAAGCTTGTCCAACTGAAGACAGGCCTCTGGGACTGTTTCTGTATGACAATTATGTTCATCGTAAACTGTAAATCTTTGAGCAAAGAAGACACATGCCTTGCATCAGTGTGAATAGGTGCATCAAGGCTAGGCAGTGCTGTCTGATGGACCCCTAGAAAGTGGCTAAAGGACAAAGGATTTTTCGGAGTCACAGCTCCAGTGCTGAAAAACAGCTCCAGTGCTGGAACTAGGACTGTGCACTGAGATTGCCCCACCTGGAAGCAAACATGCCCATTGTTTTTCCAAGGTCATGAAAGGGGTTCTAAGGGTGGGGAAGGATGGCAAGGAAGGGAAAAGACTAGTGCCACCAACAATGCTGCAGTTGGACAGTTGAGATTGCCCATTGAGCTGTTTTTTAGTATGGGAGTAGTATGGAGTGACCTTTGCTTCCACACTCCTCCTGTCCTGCATGCATGCAATCCTGATTTAGGATTGTGCCCTAAATTATTGAATACAGCCTTGAGATGAAGCAGGTTCTTCATTCCCATGAATTCTGGATGCGTTGTATACTGGGCTAGGCTGGGGTGTACCATGAAACTTTCTGTGACCTTGTGCAGACTCCTTTAGATCAAGTTATGGAATGCGCTCCCCAGAGAGGTCCGCCTGGCGCCGTCGTTATTTGCTTTTCGGCGCCAGACAAAGACCTTTTTATTTAAGCAACATTTTAAATGTTAATACTACTGCATTTTATCTGGCCAGGGCGGCTTATTTTATATTGTGTGTTTTAAATTATTATTACTATTTTATATGTATGTTTTAATTTATGTGGTTTTATTTATTGTTGTAAGCCGCCCCGAGGCTTCGGCGAATGGGGCGGCATAAAAATGTTTCAATAAAAAAAAAAAACTTGGTGTGGGTTTGTGCACATGACACAATCCCTGGCTGGATGGATACACCTGCTTGGAGGCTACAGAAGTCAGTCATTCTCCCAAAGCCCCTTTGCCTCATTGTGACTGCTCTGTGGTGGAGCAATTCTCCTTTGCCCATAATTCTGACATCTAGAAAATTACCAAGTGTATCATGATGATGTCTTCTCATGGAATTAAGGTATGTCAGGCTTTCTATAGTTGGCAAGAAGTTATTTTCTATTCCCAGTGTCTGATCTTCATTCCCAGTAACTGTCTTTCAAGACAGGCAAATCAGTCAAGCTCAGTTTAAAATAAGTTCTGATTTTTCCAGTGCTATGTTAATTCTGTTCCAGTTATGCACAGGGTTGCATTTTTGTTTTCTGGTTGCATGGATGTGTCTACATTTTTCGGTGCATTTTTATGTTTTTAACAATCTGCCCCCTTTGTGGGTAGTCTGATAGTTCTGGAAAATATATGCATTTCCCTCTTGAATAAATCAGTTTTATACCCAGTTGGTAAACTTTTAAAAATGTATTTGGTATGTGCATTCTTTAAAGGAATTTGGACATTGATATTCCCTGGCTGGTAAACATCTGAGATTCAGGATGGCTGTAGCCAGGGTCCTGAAGCCCTAAGAAACACATGTAAAAGCTTGCTTATGCTGGTCTCGGTTAGAAGACTGAGTGTTCTAAAAGGATGTTTCACTTGGAGCCTCCTGTGAAATCCCCATATTGTATATTCCATACATTGCTAGTACTTCACTAGTAGTGAGAGTAACCATGTTTTCTTTGTTTAATGGTCTGCCAGAGGACTTTTGAAGTCATCTTCTATTTGATAGGCTGTCCTGTCCAAGTTTAGAATAAAGGTAACCATCAGAAGAAAGATCTGGACTTTGAAGCTGTCCCTCAACACCTAGGCTTCTAGGCTGCAGTGAGTTGTACTGTATCTTTATCAGCAGTATAATAAATATTTATTTATTCTTATTTATCAATTTATTTCATTTTTATACCACCCAATAGCTGAGGATAGCTGAAAGTTAAAAAAATTTTGAAACACAAATACACTTACACAATAAGATCAGTTAAAACAACAAAAACACAATAGGAATTGCATTATGCATCAGTACAGAAGCAAAACAGTGCTGCAGAATAAAATGCAATGCTAAATAATGGCGTTTTAAAAAAACTGTTGAAAAGCTGGGAGAATAGAAAGGTCTTCACCTGGTGCTAAAAAGAAGGTGCCAGGTACACCTCTTTGGGAAGCACATTCCACAAATGGGGTGCCACAGCTGTAAAGACCCTTCTCTTGGTAGCCACCTGCCTTTCTCCCTTTGGAAAGGGCTCCAGAGAAGAACCCCTGAAGATGACCTCAGAGTCCTGCTAGGAACATATGGGATGAAGCATTACCTGGCCTCGAGCTGTTTAGGGCTTTGAATTGGACTTCAACTGGCAGCCAGTGCAGCTGGAAGAGGACTTGCATGATATGTTCTCATAAGCCAGACCCCATTCACAGTCTTGCCACAGTATTTTGGATCAGTTGCCATTTTTGGACCATTTTTAAAGGTAGCCTCACATATAGTACATTGCTGTAATCCAAACAAAGGGTTACCAGAGCTTGGATAACTAGCTAGGCTCCCTCAGTCCAGGTAGGATTGTAGTTGGCATATCAGCTTAATCTGAGAAAAGGTGCTTAAGCTGATAAAATATTTCTATATTTGCTGGATACAAATCAATTATCATTTGCACATTTCATTGAAATCAATATCATCTTGTTTCATTTTTGAGGAGGGCAAATGCTCTTGGTTCAATTTGCAAGTCATCAACCTATTTGTTGTGCCTTGGAATATCTTCCTGGTAAGACCTAGGAGAATTTTCTGTGTTTGGTGAGATCCTCTATGGACTTGCAGCAGAAGAAAGAAAAAAGTGCATTCATTTAGATTGCAGAAGCATGCTTGATCGTCCCTTTCCTCTAGAAATGCAGTTGAGATGACAAAACACAACATGACAGTAATTTAGCAATATGTAATTCTAATATCAATGTAAAACACGAAGGAGTAAAAAAAAATCAAATTCTCTACAGAGTGGATCTGAGAAAAAAAAATAAAAATGGCAACTTTATTGACTTATTTATTTTAATCTTCCAACCTGTCAGGAAAGCATGATGGCCTTTGGAGGATGTGGCTTTTGAATAAGAGTCAATATAAACCCAAACCATGTGGGATTATATATCTTTAGCTAAACGGAAGCAATATGATACAGATCATTAACTCTAAACACCTTCTCCATTCGTCTTTAGCAATACACATATTGAGGTTGCTGAACTGAGAAATGTTACTGAGGGCACAGGCCATCCATTTTAAGCAGTGATAGGGAAAATAAAAAATGATTGTGGGCAAGAATTCCTTTTCTGAATTATTATGGGCTTGCTTAAATAATATTTGCTGTAGCCAGGCCTCTCTGTAAAATATTGCACGTAGATCATTGCAAAATGTAAAGTTGTCTATGTGTATATGTTGAATTGCTGGATCAGATGGCCATGATTTAATGCCTATACATGCATTGATGCCATTTTTATCTTCATGGACAAGGAGCTTGTGCAATAGCATGAAGTAGTTCTCCTAACATGTTATCCTAACTGTGCCTAATCATGATAAGTTATGGTCTGCTGTTGGCAGTGATCCACAACTTGCATTAAAATATATCCCACTGGCCTTTAAAAACAAGAGAAGCACATATTTATGAGCTTCTGTGGCCACATTTCCATTCTACAGATAAAAATTTATTTAGCAACCCCCCAAAATAAATAAATCCTGGTATATATTTGCAAATGCAGTAAACTGTTAAAATTTAGCACACATCTTTTTGCTGTAAGTACTCCACAGCTATATTTTATAACAGTGGGCACAACAATCCATTCTTGCGGATTACCCTGTGGACCTCTTACATGCGCATTATCAACTTTTCGCTAGCATTCGTGTTTCAGTTGCAAAGCATGTTTTTCCTCTTAAGAGGAGGTTAAAGAAACACAATGTTGAAAATAAAAAGTAGGTGCAAAGGGGGAAAGGACAAAGGCCTGGTACTGTTTAGAATTAACATGTTAAGCTTGAGAAGATAACATATAATCAGAAGGAAAGAGGTTGGGAAATTTGCAGTCTTCTGAGGAAGAAAATAAATGCTGAAATCATAAAATGTAACCAATGGGGGAAATATTCTTGCATAAAAGGCACATTTATTACACTTAGAATGCCATTTATGATGGTTGAAAACCTCTTTCTTGCCAGTCACCTCTGTGAATTATCCACAGCAGATGCACAAGTATAGCTTGAATTCTGATGTCATGGAACATTCATACCCATTCTAAAATCAAGAAAGGAGGGACTATTTCTCTTACCCACCCCAAATCTTAGTAAATTAGCTAAGGGCACCTTCCTACAGTGGTGTCCCTAACCCCGCAAAGTTGGCAGCTTTAGGTCACCTAAAGAAGAGTGGGAAGATTGGTGGAGGAAGCTGGCCCCTCCCTGCCTCCAACCATGGCACTTCCTGCAAGGCAGGATCTTTGCCTATCTGGCCCAACTTGCTGTTTTCCTTCTCTAAGTACAGCAGGCTTTAAATTTGGAGGAGTAGGGAAGGCGGCTCGAGTAGCTGCCTTCTCTGATATCCACCTCTTTTCCTGAAATGTTTCCTATTCTGCTGACCAAGGTCCCGTTTCTGATCTTGGAGAGCAACTGGTACAGTTCTTTCCTGCTGGCTGCAAGGAGACAGAAATGGGGAGTTGGTCCTTGACCATGGATCTGGGATTTTAAATCTCCTCCAATAACTGGTTTGTTTTACCTACAGGAGAGGCTGCTTTGTTATGCTTAGTTTGTTAGATTCCTTATGCTACATCTAGGGATTTGTTGGGTTGCATGGAGAACAGGTTGTGCTGGGAAACTGAAAAGGCAAGGAAGTAAGTGGGAAAGGGGCCTTGAACACAAGTTGCTAAAAGAAGGGAAGGGAAGGTGAGGGAAAGCATGGGGAAGAGTGCCTGAAGAACCTGTCAGCAGCAGGCTAAGGGTGTCAGGGGGATATTTGCTAGAGGCGGAAGGCTTGAAATCAGGCATAGAAGAGACAGGGACGTGAGCAGAGGGGATACTAAGAAATTAGTTTAAAAGGAAACTAGCCCAGGGCCTAGGGGCAGAAAGAAGTTTGCAATTGTTATTGCTATTGTTATTTCTATAGTGTCCAATAGCCGAAGCACTCTGGGTGGTTTACATCAAAACACAAAACACAGTATAAAATGTAGACAGCAATAAAAACATCAAAAAGTTACTGTGTAGACTGTAAAAACAAAAAGGCAACACACTGAAATAGCTTATACAAACTGTACTCTTGGAAAAGGAAGGGATGGATGCAGCAGAAGCAGCTTAGCTGGGGAACAAACTAGGAGGAGGTATGGAGGGATATGATGGCCAAGACAAGGAATAAAGGAAGGAAGCAATGTGGTCCATGCATCCCAACTTACTGAGGATGGTCCACTGTTTAAAGATATCCCATATTTGAAGGGCTGCCTGATCTAAGTATGGTTTAAGGTTGGGAACCAAAAGAAGGAAGAATAGACCCGCGTTCTTGATGTTCCTTTCAACTCTTAGCCTCTGGACAGAGGACTGAACGGATACATTGAGCTATCCGGACACAGTCTTCTGCTTTTACAAGGAGATGCCTTGAATTTCTGTTTAAATGCTAGTCATTCTGAATTCCCATCTGTACAGATAAATTAGCATGAATAAGTGGTACACATCCTTAGTTTTGGTAATGCTTAAGTGGTCTGCATTGAAGGAATAACAGAGAAGCTATTGGAATGAGAATCATGTAGTGACTGGAAATCCATCACAAGAAAAGACGCACATAGTACCATTCTGTCGTCCTATCTGGGGGGAAAAAAACCTGTTTTGGAGCTAACCTGATTAACTCTGGTTCCATGACATTCTGCTGAAGTTACGCTTTAAAATACAGATGTATGCATTTTTGTCAAGCTCAGGTCTAGGGCTACGTCTTATTTCCCTGGCCAATATTCTTCACTGCTATGGTTTGGACCATTTCATCATCTCCTCATTCTGAGCCTCTTTTCTTCCAACCCATCCCTGCCTCACCTCATCGCACTGTACCTCGTCATGGTCCATTGATTGACCTTCCATCCATTACCAAGATCTCACCCTATTTCCTTCTGGCTTCGTCTCACACAGCCTTCTAATTCCCAGGTATACTTAACCTGCAGGTCAGGGAAAAGCTACACATTACACTGGAGCATCAATGATTAACTTCCAGGTGGTGATGTTGTAACTTAAATCATTGCAGTCACTTGGAGGAAGGAGCTCTGGGTTCTAGTCCCCACTCAGTCATGGAGCTGACTGGGTAACTCTGGGCCAGACACAGACTGTCAGCCCAACCTTCTTGTTCTGAGGATAAGATTGAGAGGAGAAAAATTAAGTAAGCCACTTTGATTTCCTTGAAAGGAAAAAGGCAGGATAAAAATATAATAAATAAATAATATATCCACAATGTTTGGAAAAGTCAAAGGCATCCTTCAGTCCAGCAAAGCATACCTTTCTTTGCGGCTTGTTTATCCTAATTCAAATAATCCAAATCCAACTTCCATTTTATATCTGCGCTTTCCAATACCTGAAGCTTTCTGGACAGTTTACAACAACATATAAAATACCTACAACAATAAAAACACCATAAAAGCTACCTTCTTCCCACTTCCTGTTTACCAAAATCAAATTTACAAAGTTAAATCCCTCTTTAGTAAGGACGCTGTCTTTTCACAAAAGAGACCACAGTTCCCCTGTGAGTCGATTTAATATAACAGTCTTGTTGAGGCTTACAGAAACTCCTTTAAAAGTATCATAACCAGAATGCAGATATCAAGGAAAGCACACAGTGGGCCTACTTACAGAGACCAGGAAAATCTTCAGAAATGGCTGGCTCCATTCTACCAGTACTAATTTTAAATTCTTTTGAAAGGTCTTTCTTCCTCTGGCTTTCTCTCTCTCTCTTTTTAATAACTTGTGGCTCCTGTACTTTCCTGTGAATTTTAAGACACATCATAAGCAGTACTTGTTATTCCACAGACATATATAATCCCCTCATAAAAATCAGCTGATTTTTGAAATAGCACCAAGCGCCTTAGACGTATCTAATGCTCTGCAAGGAAGTGTCCCATTTTTTTTTAACAGAACCAAATAACCCTGAATAAAACAGGATTTAGAGTCAAACTCAACACAATGGGGGGGGGCAGATGTAAACCTGTCTCTGCTTCAGATGGATAGAATGGAAGGTGGGGAACAAGAAGAGTGGCATCTTTCCTGCAGTGCTGCTCACTTCCTTTCCTCAGACAGTTTTTATAATGCCAGGGCTAGGGATGTATGAGAAATCCGGTCTGGGGCTGGGAATCCACTAGATTCCCTGGGCTCAGCTCTCCGGCTTCCAATTTGCTTTGATGCAACCACGAGCCCAAGTTCCTGGCAAGTACACCCAGCATCCATGGGGTTCTAGCCAGCAATCAAGCTTCACATGAACGCTGTGCAAGCAATGGTACTCTTCTATGCTACATGCAGCAATGTTCGTTTGTGCTTCCGGACCGGGTGTGGAAGAAGGTTGTTCATGTGATGCTCTCCAGGAATGGAGCCCCACCTGACTGTTTCACACTCAGCATCCCTCTTCTGGAATGCACAAAGGAGGCTTTGTTCATGCTGCTGCATGTGACATGGAAGGAGGTAGCTGATCGTGGAACCTTCATTCTGCAAGCCTTCATGGACTCCCTCTCAGCCTGGCTTGCTTTCCAAGGCAGGGCTGAGCACAAGAAGTCTATGAATGCTGGGGAGGTGAATTCTATCAGGCTTTGACCATCCCCAGCTGGAACTCTCACGCTGGAAACAGACATGACTAAGGTTTGAAGAGAAGGCTGCTGAAAGATCATCATCATGTACACCACTTTCCCATGGTAAAGCCATTCTAGTGTTGCTCACAGATGCATCAAGTATTTACATGACAAAATTCACACTTTTACACATCTTGAAATGAGGGACATAGAATAAAGGGCTCAAGTTACTGGAAGTCAAATTTTCCCTCCCCTGTAGGATTCAGTTTGAAGCCCTCCTGATAAAGTTCTTCATGCTGTGGCCAAACACCTTCTTTCCAGTCCTTGTAAGGTGCGACCCATCCCTCACCTGCAGTCCATCTTCCAGGAAGTATAGCTTTTGGTCCCAGAATCCAAATCTCTCACATTGGCACTACCTTCATAGCCAGGCATTCCCCTGGGGTATTTTCCTACTATTCCTCTTCCAAGAACTGGAAGGACTGAAGAGAAAACTATCTGGGCCCCAAAGTTTTTGACTTCTGCTAAAGTTTCAAAGTCTGAACTGATTTCCTCAAAGCTCTACTTGGCAGTGTGGTTTGCTCCCACTTGCACAAGAAGGAAAGGATACATGTCGGTGGGTTGTATGAGGCTTGGCAATCCTTCAGTTGCATCACAGGGAAACAGCATACCCGACAGCCCATGGGTCTTCTTGATATATGTGTGTTTCCATCCCATGCAACAGGGAGTCTCTCATAACTAACACTCTCCTCTTGTTCTTGCAAGCCTTGATATCATTGCCACCACTTGGCTGACCTTCAGCTTCCTGTCCGGTGCAGCACAGGGTGTCTTGTAGGCAACTCAGGAGGAATCACCTCTTTCTCCAGCAGGAAATGCCCACCAGGGCTAGTGCCTTCTGCAAACAGAAGGAGCTCTTCTGTATGGAATGCCCAATTTGGATCCAACCCCAGGCATGCAGCATCCAATTATGTATGTGTTTTCCCATCCTGCTGGTGATAAGCATGTGGAAACCTCCTTCTACAAAACGATGCCTGAGGTTGAGAGGAGGTATGCAGCATGGCAATGCATATCTACGCAGACTGGCAAAGCAATCAAGAAATGACTAGAATGTACGTTCAGGATGCTTAGGCTTTAAGTCAGGAGTAGGGAACCTTAGCTCCAGGGACCACGTCAGGTTCATCCATGGTCCCAGTCCACGCCTTTAGGGTTCCCTGAATGTAATGTTTTTATTTATTTATTAGAACATTTCTATGCCTCCCCTTGCCGAAGCCTCGGGGCAGCTTACAACACAATAAAATACAAAAATAACAATATAAAATTAAAATTAACAATATAAAATAAATAAAAAATATAAAATATAAAAGAAGTCGCCCTGGCCAGATAAATAAGCAAATATTGTTAACAATTAAAATGATGTTTGAATAAAAAGGTCTTCACCTGGCACCGGAAAACAAATAACGACGGCGCCAGGCGGACCTCTCTGGGGAGCGCATTCCATAGATTGGGCGCCACCGCAGAGAAAGCCCTCCTCCGAGTACCCACCCTCCTAATTTCCTTCATGGAGGGTTCCCGGAGAAGGGCCTCTCCCGCTGATCTCAAGGGGCGGTCGGGCATATACGGACGTAAGCGCTTGTTCAGGTAGCCAGGACCCAAGCCGTTTAGGGTTTTATAGATCATAACCAACACCTTGAATTGGGCCCGGGCTTCAATGGGAAGCCAGTGAAGCTGACGGAGAACTGGAGTCATGTGAACATAACGCCCCGTCCCTTTTTCCTTTTTGCTTGCCCATTCCATTTCTCCAAACCACAGTTCATTGGTGGTTTCCTGGTGGCTGTGCAGCTTTTGTTCCCCATTCTAAAATGTCCCTACTATGACTTCTTTGACTGGGAGACTTCTTTTAGAAGAGAGGTTACAAGAATTATGGTCCATCACCTTTCAAATAACAAGGCAATTTGCTTGTTATTGTCCAGTAAAAAAGCAAGGTGGATCTAGTAAAGCGCAGGAAGCCAAGTAGCTGAACTGGGGCTTCTCCTCCCTTGCCAAAGGAGAAAGGGTACGAAGAAACCCTTTCCTCCATGAAAAAGTTATTGATTGACTGATTAACTGATAAAAGGTATTGCCCTTTCTTCATCATAAAACAATCCTGTAAGAGTACAAGCTATAAAGCACAATAAAACCATACAATATTGACCAAACAATACCACACCACAAAATAAATAGGCAAGAACAGAAACATGGCTGAATAGCAGTTTCCACCATGCAGCAAATGCAGAACAAATTCAGTCAAAATCCTGGTTGAACTAATTGTTATTTTGTTGGCACTGCAGGTGTGTAGAACCTGACACTGACCGTATGATGAAGGAACAGGTAAATATGTGGTGTGGGAGCTCAGTGCACCGCTGTGAAAATCCAGCTCCTTTATCATAAAGGTCATGTGAATTGAGTACCTGCTCTTCCATTGGACTATTTCCTTTCCCTTGTTATATTATAACAGTGACTGAAACATGCATCTCCTTTTTCAATGCAGGCATAGGATCCCCACCTGGATTTGCATGTGAACTGAACAGGTCCTTAAAGTTCCCTTGCATTGTTCTAACAAGATAAGAAGCCCTCCTATTTTCATGCTTGAAGGACTTCTGGTACAGGCTGAGAAATGTAAAATAATATTACCATTTAAAAGGAGAGAGAAAGAAGTGTGAGAGAGGGAATACGAGAATAGATTTCTGTATAATGTAGGCTGGGCAGAGAAAAACAATAGCCTACTATTCCATGTGGAAAAATCTTTTAGTTGAAGTGATTAGAAGACTAATATATGGAGGCATTCATGCATTCCAAAGCAAAAGTGCATTAGCATGTATAAGGGAAGGAGACCGGGAAAGAAGCCGGCAGCATCCCAGTGGATTATGAAAATTGGAGAGTGCTTTTTGAAAATCAACTTTTATTTTCAAGGAACTCAACAACCAAGAAATCAAATTAGGTTGACCTAAACTTATTTCGAAAAGGGCAATGCTGGTGGAATAGAACATTGATCTATCACGAATGTTATCCTCACTGATTTGCTCAAAAAATGTATGTGACAAACACCCTCCTGGAATATTTCTACAATTAGTTGTTCAACATGCTGGTATTAAATGTACATGATGTTTGTGCATTCAGCTTTCCCCTCACCTAGCTAATATGTTTTGAGCAAACCTGATTAGTTAAGCAACTTTGTTACCTATTTAAATTTCCATAATGCTTGTATTTCACAATAACGTAAAGCTCTGGGCAACAATAAAATGTGAATAATGACCCTTATCATTTCAGCACTATGAGCAAGAGGAAGAAACATCCCATGTTTATGAGAAAAAGGTGATTGGTGGAATGAATAAATAGTAATCACTTGGCATTAAGCAAACAAAGGAAAATATACTTATATTAATATACACTCTGGTTTACCGCAGCTTAGCCAGCTATTCTAATCAACTGTGACAGGAACTCACGATATTGGCTGCACCCAAAGGTGCTGTTTATTAATTTATTTTAGCACTTAATGATGGCATGTCAAAGTAAATTATGTCACCTCATCTGTTGCTTTTCTTTGTATTTAAGGAATGTTGCTATGGGGTAGGGAGCATATTTTCCCCCATTCTCTTTCCTTTGCTTGTACTGAAAATCACTGGGTGTACAAGGGTGATGTGTTTCCTATAGTCTCTTGCTTGTGAGGCAGTTCGTGTATGTTATGCCCTTTAAAGCTGCCACTTTATTATATTGCATTTATATCCCACCTTTCTTCCCAAGGAATCCAAGGCAGCGTGAAAGGTTTGCTCCCCCTCATTCTGTCCTCACAACTATATCCCTGTGATAGGCTGGCCCAAGGTCACCCAGTGGAGACTGGAACCCAGATCTTTTAACCTCTGCATCACACTGTCTCACCTACAAGACTCATTGCTATTCATAACTAATTCAAGGTACTGATTCTGCTCTAGACAATCCTAATCTGTTTAGAAGGAGCACTTCTCCCTCTGTCACCCTGCCTGCTAATTGGATTCTGTTGGGAAAACTCTTTGGATCAAAGAATTAGCTATCACTGGACTTACAGAACTCAAAACAGGGCTTTCTTGGTGGTGGCACCCTGGCTGTGAAGCATGGCACCATGCACAAATGGTTCTCAGATTAGGATGCATTGAAATAATAATGGATAAGCAGCTGCCTATTACAGTTTGTTCTGCATCCTTTTACTGCTTCACGTATTGGTATTATAAGCTGATTGTATAGAATTCAATAATATGCCCATAATCCCCCAAGTTTGGATAGTGCCCTGGGTGTTAGGGGAAAGTATTGGAAGGGAAATTAAAGGGAGGGGATTGAAATCTGGACAGGAGAATTCTACACTGCAATATGTGATTGCCATGGATCCCTCTTAGAGTAAAAAAAGGAAAGGGATGTACTTATATCTGTTTGGAAACTATTTGTTGGTTTGGCATGTGTAAATTCTGCTAAAGTGGTTAACATTATTTTTAGAAGTTTTTAATTACTAGAGGATCATTTCTAGCCGCAAATGTCTAAATCTGTACTCAACAGTTATTGCATGAGATGAGAATTAGCCAGAAAAGAGACAATTGAAGAAGAACAAGGTGAATTCTTCAGAGTCCAGGCAAGGGTTATTACATTAGGCTATCTTAATGCAACACAATTGTATTATAAAATGAATTTGCATTTCCAATTTTAATTGCACTTTGACTATTTAAATTCCACAGACATGTGTCAGAACTTAATAACCATCAACTACATGTTCAGATTGAATGACCAAGTCAATTATTTCTCTGCAGCGACTTATTAGAACAGCACTAACAGCATATGAAGAGTAATAGAAATCTGTCTCCAAAATTAATTTGTGTCCACTTCCAGATGATACATTTCAGTGCAATATTTATTCCTTCACTTGGACCAAATTTAGAAGATGCACCATTAGTGCTCAACCAATCAGCAAACCTTCTGTGTTGAGCAGTGTTATTGGAGGACGCTACCATACAATGCAAAATTCATTCAAAACTGCAGCTAATAATGCCAAATAATCTCCCTTGAGAACATCTGAACTTTTCAAAAAGTATCTGTTGCAAGTGTTCTTGTGGGATGACCATTGCAACACCTTATGAACACAGACTGAAATGCTAAGCATCCATAAGTTTAATTTGAATTAATCAATTTAACAGCAAGCTGTATGTTCAGGTCCACTGATTTATTGAAAGCCAAACAATATGTTTGTTTTGTAATGAATAGTCCTAATGAATCAGTATTCATATAACATGTGAGCTAGAACCATGGCAGTCAACTCATTAAAGAGGTTAAACTTCTGACCAATTAGACCCTACGAGGGACTATTCTATGAGGGATCTGCCAACTCCGTATCTCTGAGTCACAGACCATTGATTTACAGATTGGCACTCTCACTACCACTAGAAGCAAAACAAAAACAAAACACAAGTGATTTGCTGAGTTTGCCTGGTTTGTTCCATGTACAAAAGGGCAAAACATTTTATTCTTCATTAGGTATGCATAGTTCTCATAACCATACCTATTACATGCACAGAAATCCTATGAGGCAGGTTAGGCTGAGAGGCACTGACTAGCTCAAGATCACCCAGAGAGTAAAAATTTAATCCAGATTTGCTGATATTAAGTCCTACATTCTATATTGTAGGACATCAATGCAAGTAGACTTTGCTATAGCACCTTGACTTGAAATGTGTGGTCTCTCCTTTAAGCATGGGTTTGCAGTAAGAATTAAATGAGGCCAGTTCACATGCAAGGTAGACCAACAGGTTTGGCCTTTGTGCAAAGACTGATTGGGGGAGGGGAGGGGTGTTATGAATTATTATTATCAGTCCTCTCCATAGTAACAATAAACAGTAAAAATATGCTACCTACTGCATTAAAGCAAAAACCAACAAGCCAACCAGCACAAGATGAGAAAATATTTTCTCTCAGAATTCTGTTTCTTACCAGTCTGGAACTATAAATACACTTGGCCAAATTTTCTCTGCCTATCTGCACTGTTTTGTATGCATACACTGGTCTCTCCTCACTGCCATTCAATGGCCCAGAATGAAGCCAAGACCTAGCAGGTATCTTGAGCATTGCGGTTGGGACGGCTTTGGGGGATGCAAAATGGCAGCCTTGTTGCCGAGATTGCTGCTGCCATTAGCCACAACATCCCCTCAAGAAGAAAGAAAGCAGGGAAGCAGGGTGGGGAGAGAAAATGTACTTGTGCCACTGCAGATGGTGAATCCCACCCTGAGAAACTGCTGAGAATTCCCATCCCTTGGAGATATGCAGTGAGCTCCTCCCTGCAATTGCTCTGCCTGCAAAGAAAGTTGGGAAACCTGGGAGGCCTTTTGCTCATAGTTTCAGAACCTTCTTTTTTAAGGAATGAAATACCAGAATCATTTCTGCTAGTGTGCTGTAGGTTAGGGTGCGAACTTAGGGAAATGGCAACAAGAGTTCTTACCGATGTATACTGAAAATATAGAGGAAGAAAATGTGAGCATTTTTCCTCTCCTTCTTTTGAGTATGTCTTTTGTGCCCAGTGGACAGCCTGGTGATCTGCAGCAGCTGCAAGCACTCAGATCAAGTGCCGTGTTTCAGCAGTGGAAATAAATCATTTGGCTGTGGACTTCTGGAGAAAAACTGTGTGATGGAGAGGCACAGAATAAGATGTAAACTGGAGCGGACAGGGAAGGGTAGGCTGCAAATTGAGGCGAAGTGGAAAAGGCAGGGTTGAAATTAGCTGACTTGAAGAACAGGCAGGTAACTCTGAAACTGTAAAAGAAAGAGACAAGTTGTAGACTGGAGTCAGAATGAAATGCTGCTATTCTGACCAGTGGCTTGCGGTTGAAGGTCTATGGATTATTTTGGCAATGATGCCTCCCCAATCTCTTGTTTGCATTGACTTTCTGATATCCATCCAGTTTCTGCTAGGCAGCAGGAAAAAGTGCACTGGAAGCCAAGTGTGACCAAAGGACACAGTCTGCAAAATGGCATTCACATGAGTGGGACTCAAATATAATTTGAGAAGGATGAATGCACAAAGAATACAGGAAGCTTCTTTTACCTTCTCCCCAGCTGGTCAGTCTGCCATCAGTAGGACAAAGGGAACATGTTATACCAATCATAATAGGTCCTTTTCCAATGGTTTCATGGAGTAGATGGAGAGAAGGACATGATGCCATTTATTTATTTCTATTTCTTCCTTCCTTCCTTCCATCCTTACTTACTTATTTTCATACTTGCAAGAGTTTTACTCTGCCTGTCCACTCCAGCAGGAGCACTCAAATTGTCTCACAATATTTTGGAAATAATATGAACAGGTACAACCAAAACTTGCTGTAGTTATGTGCTGTCAGGTCATCTCTGACTTATGGTGACCCTATGAGTGAATGAATGGCCTCAAATTTATTTTATTTAAAACATTTCTATGCCACCCCCATCGCAACAAAGCCTCAGGGCGGCTTTCTCTGATATTATTATCCTTGTTTTCTTGCTTGAGTCTTGCTTTCTCATGAAATGCCTGAAGTACAACAGTTTCAGGTTCATCATGTTTTGCTTTGAGTGAAAAGTTCTGGTTTGATTGGATCTAGTTTCAACTTTTTGTCCTCTTGCTGATCCAGGTACTTGCAAAACTCTTCTCCAGAACCATGTTTTGAATGCCTCAAATTTCTTCCTATCAGCTTTCTTCACATCCATACAGAATGATTAGAAATACAAGTGCATGGATTGTCTTGGCCTGGGTCTCCAGTGAAACATCCCTACACTTGAGTATCTTTTCTTTCATGGCTGTCCTTTCCAGTCTAGGTCTTCTAATTTCTTGGCTGCAGATTCACCTTTGATTGGTGATTGAACCAAGGTATGCAAAATCTTTCACAATTTCCATTTCTTCATTGCTGACAGTGAAGCTGTATTTCTTTTGCAATCTTAATGTTCAGCTCCAGTCCTGCTTTTGCACTTTCTTCTTTCACTTTCATCAGGAATTGTTTCAATCCTTTGCTGCTTTCCATCATTAATATGATATCATAGAAAGAGGGAGGGTCTCCTTGGCCATCTAGTCTGACCCCCCAGCTCCAGCCGGCTCCACTCATGGCATGCCTCCCATGTGCATGTCCAGCCTATCCTTGAACACCCTCACCGATGGGGCTTCAACCACCTCCCCTGGAAGCCCATTCCATACCCCTGGGGTCCTTACCATCAGGAAGTACTTCCTGGCATCCAGATTGAACCTTGGTTCCCTGAGCTTTGTTCCATTGGAATACATCCTGCCATCCTCTACAGGTCTCTACCCACTCTCCCATGATACCCTCTCACTTACCTATATCATCTGCATATCTTCAGTTATTGATATATCCTCTTTCAATTTTCATTCTTCCTTCATCTGATTACAATCCAGCTGTCCTTATGATCTGTTCAGTATACAGACCAAACAGGTAAGCATATAAAATGCACCCTTGTCTGATGATTAGTCTATAGGAAACCATTCCACTTTTCCATATTCTGTTGTAACGGGAGCTTCTTGTCCAGGCTACAGGTTACAAATCAGAACACTCATTTCTTTCAGAACCATCCATAGCTACTCCAACCAAACAAAGGCTTTACTATTCCGTAAAGCATATACTGATCTTCTGAACAACTAAAATAGCAATCCTTTAAAATAACTAAGAGCAGGGAAAAATTACCAACAGCAAAGAGACAAACCCAATCCACACCTCTGTTAATCAAGAGACTGGGAGGATGGTAAGGAATCAAACCAAAGCCAAGTTTGCCTAATGCTTTCCTAAATAGCAGCATTTATAGACATAGAGAGAAGACTTTTCCTTTGTTTCCCCCTGACAGTGTTACACACGGAAGGGCATTCTTAGCTGGATGAGTTGGATGGGGCCTTATAGAGCAGTGGTGGGCAGAACAAAAACCTTCAGAAGCTTTGGACTTCAAGTCTCAGGATTTCTGGCCATTGGCCATGATGGCAGAAATCTATTCTCTGCTCATCCTAATATGCACCAGTGGTGGTCAGACTTCAGGCCTGTGGAATCCACTTACTTTTTAACCCCAGTGTGTGTGTGTGTATCTCAGTTATTGGAGTATCAGAAGAGAATGCAGCTTCTGCACACAGATCCATCCCTGGTTACCACAACAATTCTCTTCAGCATAATAATTTAGGAAAATGTCAGGGGAAATCAGTTTGTTGCTGGTGCTGTTAAACTGCAGGGGGTCAGAAATGTTCACTGGTCAACTGCAAATCATTCAAAGATCTTTGAATGATTCTGAGAGCTTGTCCATGGTAATTCACTTTACATTCAGATCCAAGTAAAAAGAGGAGTGAATTCACAGTCAAGTAAATTAGCCAGTGAACCAAAACTAAACCACCACCTTGTGAATTCCAACCAGAGCCCCTTTGGAGTGGGATCATTTTGTGGATGAAATTCATCCATTCTCCTTGGGGGGCAATTGTTTAAGCAGTGCTTTTGAAAGTCAAAATAATTCATCTCATTTTACTTAGCACAAAAACTTAAAAGGTGTACCTTTGCATGTACTCAAGGATTTTGGTGTTGGGAGTAAGAATGATGACTGCTTTGGGCACTCATTCTTGAGGATGCTGGCTGGGTTTCAGAAGAATCAGAATGTGAAGCAGAACTTGTGGGGAGCCTGGGAATCTGAGCCAAGCTGAAACTCTGAGATGAGAGAAGCAGAGATGCTTCTCTCAAGGACGAACTCCCCTGGTGGGCAGGCAGTCTCTGGGAATAACCAAGAAGTACAGTGGAGGGAGGGGACTCGGAACAGGAGAGTTTCTCAGACTCAAGTGAGGCAAACAAGGCTCTTGGCCCCATGATGCACTGCCAGTAGAGGAGGGTGGCTCAGTTAGAGGACTGGTGTGTGGAATGGAGGCATGCTTGATTCCAGAAGGCCCCTTCCAAAGGGATGGGGTCCAGGCATGCTTGGAAGGAGAATGCTTGGAGGCAATTATTAGATGATTGGGTCCAACAAACTGATTTGTGCTTGCTAGGAGATTCATTCTGGGTATTTTGTGCTCTTAGGTCAAGAAACAACACTTTGCAAGGAAAATGGTGTCTGGTTTTTGAATGTGCAAAGGAGGAAGCCTGGCTCATAACAGCCAAATTGTCAGCTGTATGCCCACAACACACCATTTTATATACTGCTGCGTGTGAGATTACAGAATGCTTGTGTCTTTGTCTGTTTCATAGGGATCCTCTATGAACGCTGCTGAACTGCTGGTGCAGGGAGGTAGGATAGAATGATGGAGATGTAAACGTTATTGGATTTCTGTGAATATGTCCAGTGAATTCTGCAACACACCCACTTTTCCAAATTGTACGAATTCGATGGACTAGAAGGCCAGTTTTGGGGTTTGAGTTTGCTTTGGGGAGAAGGGGGAAAATTGTGCAAATGTGCAATTGCACAATGTGCATTAGCATAAATGCATATTTGCATATAAAAACATTTTCAGAGAGAAACTCTAATTCTGTCAATGAGCACAGGATGGAATGAAAGATGCCTGGCAACAGAAAGAATAGCTTTAACAAATATGTACTTCCCTAGTAGATGACGGACAAATATTTGCTCTCTCCTATATTCAATTTTTAAAAATATTAAATATTTTTCATCCCATTTATAAATACATTTGTCCATTTTTATAAGTTCCTATCCAAAAAACAAATGTAATAAAAAGGTCATTCACCCATAACAGAGGCTGCTAGAGTAAAATGACAACGCAGCATTTATCTCTGTGTGGACTGACTTCATTCTCAGTTCCCTTTGTAACTTCATTGCCATTCTGTGCCACTTGGGAACCAGCACTTTTGAAAGAAAAAGTTGGCAATTCTCTGGTCAACTAACGATTTAACTCCACACCCAAATCTGCTTGCATTTGTTTCAGCCATGTGCAGAATAGCGTATACTGGAGCTAAGAGGCTGGGAAACAGAGGCTGGCAGATCAGTTTGGCGAAGTGGAGGCCCCATTCTGAATTATGCAAAGATATTTCTTGGAGCCTGGCAACTTGCAAAATTGAGCCTCAGGCTACTGTTTTCAGACTTCAAAAAGGGACTCATTTCTTAGGTTAATTGAATGAATTGAATGTAAATTTGTTATCCAAGATTCTCATCTCATGGGTAAATTGGGTGGAGATGAGATAGAAATGCCATTTTATTAATCATCAGTGCTTTCTCTGATGGATTTTCTATAACATCTTCCATTATTGAACCTAATTTTCTTTCTTTTTATATACATCATACTTCATATTCCATCCTAAGTAAATGCCAAATGCCTGACTGATTAATGCTAGGAGTTTTAGTTTTTGGGATCTAAACATTCAGAAAACTGCATCCTTAAAGAAACTAGAGTGTGTCTGTACAGAGGAAAATAAGCTGGAAAACATAGGAAGACATGCAGAATCCTATTTATAAACCCCCAAATCTTTTCTCTCCAAGAGAAGGCAGTCCAAACTTCCTTTGAGGCAGAAAACAATATGCTACCACGTCAGTCTAGGTCAAGGTTGTTGGTCCTTGGACTGGGCTAGAGAGCCCAGGTAATTAGCAAATATTGGAGGACTTAATCCAGTTTTTCTGGTGTTCAGCCATCCCTAATACACACCAACTAGTTTTGCATCACTTCTAGGTCAGATTATATTGTATGGGCAATACAAAATGATATTGCCCACTTTAAGACAAGGCTTATCATGAATGAAACAGAATCATTCAAAGTTAAATGCTAAACAGTATTAATGATGATAAAATTAAATGGAATTGATGAAGACACAACAAAGAGGTCTGCTGATGCACTCAGAGAGCCCATGTTGAGAAATCAGATCATTATTATTTCGAAGTTCTACATTTCCAAGGTTATGAAGCTGTCAAGGCAAAAGGTTCCATATTGCTTTTCGAACCAAAGCTGACTGATTAAGGGTGCTGGAAGGAATATGTTTTCCTTCTAGAATCTTAATTAGTTTGACTTTAACTCAAGACAGGAGATCCTGCCAGCTGTCAGCTACTGCTTGGATCTCTTACTAATTAAAACTCTGAGGAAGCCTATTAAAGGTGTTCAAAAAGTCAAATCTTCCTTTTCAACATCTCTACCATTGCAACAATGCATATATGACAGCTATATTAAAGTCTGGATATCCAGCCTTTTGACTTACTCCTTGGAAATGAGCCAAGTATTCTTGAGATTCTGTATTCATCCTATGTCTATCTGTGACTGGGTTGGGATGCATACTTCAGGTGATTGCCTTGCTCCGTTTTTCATTTTTGTTTTGTTCTTTTGGTATTCTGCTTTAGTTTACTCATCTGACATGCAATATTCCTAAAATCAGAAACGCTTTTTATCCCTAACCCTCTAAAACATGACACAGATGGAACTGATTCAGTATTCCTATTAGTGCTACAAGAAATCGGTGGAAAGTTGGCGTGTAGCAAGGACAACTTTTTAATTTAATGAAATGTAAGTGGCTAAAATGCTGACTGATTCACATGTGCACATATACCCTTAGAGGACTAGAATGTCAAGTGATAACATGGAGGGCCACCTAGACAAGACATCACTCACAGGACTTCTACTTTGTTTTTCTGTCATTTCAGGCAAAGCGTTTCAATTTAGTGACTTTAGACATTCCATTTTCAGCCATCGGATGTGCAGTAATCAACGTAAAGAAACCCAAGGGATGCTAATGGATATATGTATGAATCAGGCCAGATTACAGCTCAAATGATTTAGGAACAGTACTGGAGCAATTTCTAAGAAATTTGCCTCATTGCACATGAATTCCTGTTTCATGTGCAGATACTTCATCCATTCCCTGATTTTGTGCAGCCTGCCTAAAAGCACAGTTGGAGAACTGCAATCCAGCCAATACTGCCAGGCAGAAAAACCTCTTTTTAAAGCAGCCAAGGGATAGTGTAACACCTTTTGATAGCACCATGAGAACCGTGTCCCTGTGGTTTTGTCCCATCTGTCTATGGTCACACGTGCATCAAAGAACAACATGGACCGAACCAATTATGAAGTGTCTTCATGCGTGCATTATCACAGAGGGAAGCCACAGAAAGTAGCTTCTAATATATTGCTGGAGTGGTAGGAGTAAACCAGTCCCAAATAATAAACCAATAAGGAGATTTACAATCATAATTATGTTCTTAATCATGCATGTGTCAAACTGTCAGTTTGCCACTAGCAAACTGTAGAATCCTATGCCTCCCTGAAGCAGCCAAGCATCCAGACAGACGCTTTCAAATTCATAGTTGCCAAATGCAGAGCTGCCACAACACACTTGGACCATGTATCTGCACCCAATGTATAGCAATGGTCTAGGCCTAGGCCTAGGCCTAGGTCTAGATGGAGAGAGAGACAAGGTGGTAAGATGATCAGACTTTAGGCTCTCGGAATCAACCTTCCATAGGAGATGGTAGTAGAAGAAAAATCATGCTTCCATGTACAAATGTGCAAGAATTCAATTTCAGTTCACAAAGCAGTAGAACTTGCCCAGTTTGAACCCTGACTGTGGAAGGGAGCACAATTTTTCCTAAAAAAAGAAAGAGAAGAATATATTCCTGAACTTGGAATTGCTTTATAAAATATTGTTTTGTTGTTGTTTGTAAAAGTGCAGTTTGAATACATACACGTTTTCCTACATTTTTTTATATGGGGAAATGGCACATTTTTAGAAAAGGTGCTTTTTTCGTCCTTTTCAAGGGTGTACTTTCCCCATTTAAACAAAATAAAATGCAAATCAAGACTGAATGTTGAAGTTGGGAACCAAGCTTTGAAGCAGAATCCTTGCAAAATTGAGCATCCCCACTGCTCCCATCCCTACCACCATGCATTACCTCACAAGTTGTGTGTGCGCACGTGTGTGTGTGTGTGTTTGCAACCAGTATGGGAAGGAGCCATTGCATGGTGCGGTGTGGCCCCCATAGACAGGGTTAGCTGACAAACAGGGGACTGACTGGTCACAGCAGCAGGGCAGTTCAGGAGAAGCAGCTTCATGGGCAAGACTACAAGTGATCACTCAGAGGCACCTTTAATATGATCGAGAATTCATGAAGCTTACTATTCAGGAGTAAGTGGGATCGACAAAAGACTCCCCTTGAGAGTGACCTGTCCCATCTACCCTGAATCCTGGGACCTGAGCCAGGAAAATGGAACAGGCAATCTCCATTGTGGTAGCTGTGATCATAAGCAGATCTACCTTGATGGAAACCGGGGACAAATGCTAATGGCTACTGCGCTCACAATAATTTCCACACAGGGTTATTTCTTGTTTGTAACTGAATAAACAGCACGATAAACTGAATAAAGTTGTTCCCCAACTCATGCAATTACAGCCTTTTCTCTGTATTTTTGAATGGGGATGGGTCCAAGGGTGGAAACCTGGAAGACTTGCATAAGATCTTGAAGGTGTTCTAAAGGGTGTCTTCTGATTGTGGCTTCAGTTTGAAGTGTGGATAGAAGGGGATATGTGAAGGAACAGTCAAGGCTAAAATCAAGCAGACTATGGGTATTTTGTGCTCATTAGAATAATCCCCCTAATTGGATTAGGGGTCCAACAACTCAACACGGATGGCAAAATGAAAACAAGAGGCAAAGGAAAGGTATCTTGCTGCTTTCACAAGATGAAGGGATGATGGCCACCAAATTGGAGGGCTTGAAGGGGAGATTGGGCAAATTAATCAAGGACAGCTATCAACGACTACTAGTTCTGATGGCTGTAGGCTATCTCCAGGGTCAGAGGCACTGTCCTTGATCCTCTGATGGACACCAGTAGCTGAGGCGCATGCTGCTCCACTTAAGGTTTTCCCAGGGCAGCTGATTGCCCACTGCGTGAAAAGAATATTGCATTAAGCGACCCTTTGGGCTGATCCGGTTTGGCTCCTATCCTCTAATATTCATGTGCTGCAGTCAAGTCATCTAGGAAAAAATCCTGAAAGTTTATCAGCTAGCATTCTAGAAATGGTGGTGATAATCAACACAGAAAGTGATACTGAAGTGGTGAGTGCTTTTACAACCAGCTTGTAAATTTCCCAGAATGTCAAACTCCATCTGGGGTGGAGTGGAGTTGCTGCAGGAAACATTATCTGAGGAAGGGAAATGAAATGCAGAAAAAGCATTGACCCCTCCATTGCCCCAATAGGAAGCATTGTTTCTTTGTTTTCAATTTTCCTCACTTAAAGGATTGCTCGTGCTACTCTTGCACACCTTTTTGTATAATGCATCACTTAGACCTGAACTAGATCTAGAAACATACGATGCAACACTTCTCACCACCAAGCAGTTCTCTGTTTTCTTCATTTATGTCACGGCTCCCCATTGACTTTCCCCTTCTCTCTCAGAGCCCAGCCTAAATATAGAATGAAATTCTAAACACCTGCAATCAATGCTGTGGTTATGCTCCTAACATGTTTTGGTATAAATAAGAAAAACACAAAAACATATTCACATAAAAATAATGAGATAAACAAGAAGCCATGTGATTCCCTTCCCTTCTTTCTCCTTAATGAAAGTATGTTGATCATTCAATGGGGGGGATTCATTACAGCTTTTCTTAACCCAAATTAGTTTTCCATTGGATTAATGACATCTATATTTAGGTTAAAAGGATGTCATGAAAACACTGAAGGTTAATTAGGAATGCTCCCGTTTAAAAAAAAAAAGAAATCTACTATTGGCATATGTGTTCCTTTGCCCTAGAAAACTGAGATTTATCTTTTTCTAAAGTAATATCAGTATATATAGTTTCCCTTGATGTTTAATTTATACCTAACTGTACAATTAAGCATATACCTTCTGTTTCAGTTGTGCTCCTGGTCTAATATCTTCATTCTAGATAATTGGGTGCACAGGTTTGTACTAATCTGACAGTACCTGTAATGCTATCAGGATTGTACATAACAAAATTGTGTTGAGACTCTTGAAAAGAATAAGATTTTTATTAAAAAGAAAAGAGTGGTCTTAAAAAGAGAATCAAGAATATGGTATATCTGGGAAGCACTAGACACTTGAATGATTTTGAGAGAGTAGATTCGCTTGTGACAAAGTATAGCTCACAGTCCTCAAACCACTGGTTGGTATTACCAAATAATTAACTGAACTCTTATCATGTGCATTTTAAATGTAACCACAAACCCTTTTGCTATTCAACTGGGATCCAAAATGAGGTACTATGCAATTGGGATCCAAAATGATGGTGGAATGTATAAAAACAGGCAATTCCAGAGTCCCATAAGAGACCTTAGTGCCTCCAGGCACTGCCAGCCCCCCAAAAATGCAGAAGTGAACTCTGAATAGAGATGGAAAGGGGGAAAGATAAAGGCTGTGATTCATGGTGCAAAGGTGAAGAAGTCTCACTGTACTCAGCAGAATTTATTTCCAAGTAAGCATCTACCCCACTAAGCTACATAACCCACCCAAGAAGCCTTTATCAGTTTAATCCTCTACATGTCTACTTCTTGCATTTTTAATAAGGAGAAATTCTAGCAGGGGGGTGCAGCTATTGTGCATTCTTGACTGAAGAATGGTACACTTCTAACTTGGATAGCTGTCCTCTTCCACTGAGCACAGCTTCAGGAGGGATGTCATGGCGCAGTGAGGAAGAAAGGGTACACCCGCCTAGCCAGCCAGATCAGCCAAATCAACCCTGGCGATCAATGGGGTGACAGATGCTGCAACCAGATTGTCCTCACATCTGTCCCTCTTCTGATTGTATAAATAAGGAGAGGAGGAGAAAAGGCAAAAGTGTGAAAACTAATTTTCCAAAACCGGCCCATACTATACAACCAATTCTACATTAAAAAAAAAATGCTGGAAATAACTTCCGTGTGTGTGTGTGTGTGTGTGTGTGTGTGTGTGTGTGTGTTACATTTTAATAACACACCTGAAAATAAGCCACACCTACAGAATAGCTCTGAAAGTTTTTTAAGACCTACCATTTGAGACTGCTCATACTGGCCAGTCTTGGAGAAGATCCTTAAAAGCTCAAGCAGTATCTTTTTTGATCTCCTGTGAAAGATTCCAACAAACTTTGTGACTATATTTATTTATTTACATGTATTTATAGGATACCTATATTTGCTGAGGCCTTCCTAGGCAGCTTACAATGCATGAAACATAGTAACAGAGTAAAACATAAAACTAATTAAAATATAACAAATTAAACATCTATAAAAGCAATTTAAAAAGGCCACAGTAGGCAGGCTAAATGTTTAAAAATTCCTAAAAAGTTATGTCTTCGCCTGGTGCCAAAAGGAAAATAAAGATGGCACCAGGCGAATTTCCCTAGGGAGGGAGTTCCAAAGATGGGGAGCAGCAGTGGAAAATGCCCTTCACCTAGTTGTCACCCCTCTCATCTTCCTGAGTAGTTCTCGTACAAGGGCCTCTTGAGCTTATCTAAGGGGGCGGGTAGGTATATATGGGTGCAGACGGTCCTATAGACTGAGCTCAAGGCATAGAAGCCCAGTTGTTGCCAGTAACCCTGGTGGGGCCCGCCCAGATTTTTTCTTATTATTTACCATAAACATTAAAACTGAAAAATAATGTGGTGAGTAGTCCAGTCTTTCCTCTTCTGCAGTCTTCTTGGTAATTAAATTCTCTTTAGAGTCAAGGTAGCATTCTGTAATCATCTATCATTTTAAACACATTACACATGAGCAGAATAAATTAGTGCAATGTGAGCTCCATTCAAGCATTTGGTGCCAGCAGGTATTGGATGCATGCAAAGGCAAGCGTGGGTGAGCTGGCTGGCTTGTTCTGGAGCCTGGGTTGACAGAGGTTCAGGTCCTTATACTGGAGCCCCTACAGCCTTTGAAGCAGTCCCTTCAGGTGATGCTTGATGGAGGTATGGCTGGCACATGCAGCGAGATCAAGCAGGTAACCCCATCTCACACCTTCTGAATGGAACACCTAGATAGGGAGACAGATTTACCTGCACCATTTTGAACACAGCTGGCTGCTTTTTATTCCGATGATCTCTGCAGAACCCTGAAAAGATATTTCCACATCAATCGTTAATGTAAAATCTGTTAAAGGGCAGCTTTCGTTCTGAGATGACACCAGGAGGAAAATGACACATCAGTAAATAATGTGGATATTAACATTATTTTGTGCACAAGAGAACCACGCAATGTATGGTTCTTTAAATGTGAGAGGAAAAGAAATACAGCTTTAGGTTAAGAAACTGATATGCTAAGACTTTTGTTTATATGTTATGAGCTCTGGATTGTATTAGGTTTGCTCCCTGGGAAATCAAAATCATATCATATTAGTACAAAATACAAACAACCCTTTATTTCTTGTAGCTGGTTAAATAGTCTTTTTGTTTTTAGTGTTGTGATGGTAGTCACTATGCTATTTAAGGGTTCCTAAATATTATGTAGCATTAAATTCTAACAGGTTCCATTTCTGCCTCACTCTCAGTGAGCACTACAGAATATTTTCTTTCTATTAATGCTCTTTTCACTTAAATGAGAAAAAAAATCTGCCAAAACAATGACTCCCGAGAAATGAAATCTAAAATGAAGAGCAAATAACTCACTGCTCTATTAATGAGCAATATTCATGAGCATGGATATGGATAATGCCAAATACTAATTGACTTTGGAAATTATTATAAAAGAGATGGTTTTCATCAATTAATGCCCTTTCCTTATCCAGGAATGCACTCATCAGCATGTAGAATCAGGGTGCAGTCCTATTGCGTCCACCTTGCATGCCTTTAAGCCCCCGAACTTGCAGACTGATGTGTATCATGTGGCTGCAATGGGGTGTGAATAAACTTGGATGTCACCACACCTCACCTCACGCAATTTATGTAGTTAGTCATTTTGGGTTGCCTAGATATGGAATGGGGAGGGAAGGCGGCTGAGACATCAATAGGAATAGGTATAAGTTGACATCCCCAGCCTCCTCCCCGTCCCTTCCACACTCAGCGTTCGTTCATTCACTCATTCATTAAATTTACTTAATGGCCACCCATTGGCATCATGGCCTTTGGATGGCCATTACAATAAAATCACCAGTAGGTAGCATAATTAAAATAATAAAATTAAAATACACAGGATAAAACAGCATATAAATAATCAACTACAATAAAACTTAAGTTTCTAAATTAAAACTGGTGCAAATTGATGTAAAAATCATCCAAGTGGTGCCGTAAGTGTGCCAGAAAAGAAAAAGTTTTTCCCTTCTCTCCAAAGTGCATTCCCATTCTCAGAGAAAAAGCAATCACAGTTCATTCCATGCCAGCTGCAAGTAGAGGGAAGGCATTTAGCTTCTAGAGTCCAAGAACTGAAGTTGGAAGATTTTGGTGCTGGGAATCCAAAGACTCCTATGCCCCTTTCACCAGATGGGTCATAGGCATATGCCCTTAATTGCTTGCCCTTATAGCTAAATCTATTTCCATCTGTAAGCTAAAACCGTCCCTCAGATCTTTAAATTCAGTTTAGAGGGAGAAGGGATCATCCAAAAACTCACTGAAAACCAACTCATGAAACAGCATGCATCAGTTTTCTACTTAAAAGCCACTTCCTATCTCCCCCTTTCCGTTGGAAGCTTCAGGGTTTAGAATAGGGATCTGTGTGTGATGTGGTGTGAACCAGCAGGCCTTGGAGCAGAGTGCTCCCTGGTATGAATTGATGAAATCATCAGGTTCAGCTTTGCTCAGTTTCTCATTTTCCATTCTAAAGTTCATTTTGTCTCATTGCTGCATGTTTGCTTTAAAAATAATTACATGAACATTTGTACACATTTTTTTAACTTGCTATTCGCAATATACACATTTTGGGATGCACTGTGCTTTTGTAGAATGTGTTCATGAGCACACACCTTGGGAGGATTTGGGAGGACTTGAAAACTGCTGCAGAGGCTGTGGACAGCTCTGCTGCCTTGTGGACAGCAAGGATGGAAGGGGGCTTCAGAATAAAGGGAGAACAGAAGTACGTACCTTGACCACTTCATGATGTTAAGGCGAATGCCATACCAACTTCTCTGAGATCCTCCCTCTGTGCAAATGCAGACTCACCCAAAGCAGAAAAACAACTGCCTCTTTCATGCAGGAGGGATGGAGACAGGGAGAAAATTACAGAACGCTTAGGTTCAGATCTCTGTGTTTCCAAGTAGATTTGCTTTGCCCCAAATTCTGTTTGGTGGACCTCAGGATTCTCCCTAAAAACTAAGTGGATCTTGCAGCCCTGATGTCTGCCCACCCTTGATCGGGAACAAGAAGTCCCTAACCAAATCTCACAGGCCACATCCAGTGTTGCTGCTGCGACGCCTCCATTTATTCCATTGTATCCACAGGACCCACTGCTATCTCAGTGGGAAGTGAGCAGTTCCTGAAGACACCTAGGTGGGCAGGAATTTGTTTCCCTTCCATGAGCTTGGTTGACCTGTCCCATACTGGAAGTGAGTATTTTTGCTTCTTTCCAGCTGCTTCAGGGACCACTGCCTACCTAGTCCCAGCGGCACAAGGCCTATGTTGACTACTTCACCAGAACCCCAGAACCATCTGAGCAGTTCATGCCTATCTACCTGTCACAGCTGAATGTCAGAGTCAGAAGCTCCATTGCACACAGAGGTGAAATTTGCACTGAAGTGCTAGCATCCAAAGAGGAGCACAATTTCCTGTGGATCCAAAATGCCACTGTGCATAGCAGAAAGGCAATCCACTCATGGTTTTCCAGCCTGTGGCCTTGGCTTATCAGGTGTACAGTGAATGACAATATGCGTGTTCACCCACAAAAGGTGTTAATCATAGAGTGATGTTTGCTCTTCTTCTTAGCTCATTCCCAGCTGCCCGAAATGAAGGAAGATTGAAATAAATGATTTCTATTTAATGTTCATTGTTCAACCACAAGCAGCTAGAGCTTTTCCATCCTACCCCTACCCCCTTTTCAACTTTTTAATTTTCTCCTCCCTGGTTAATGTGAAATGCTAATGATGACTTGTAAATTGCAGGCTGCAATTAAACCCTTTCAAATGTCTCCTGTAAATTGCAGATATAGCAGCAATTTACATACAGTCAGTATTCCTGCTAAAACATGCTTCTCTGGATAGTTTTCAGATGGTTTTTTGTACAGAACCAGAAATTTAATACAGAACTGTATGCACCTAATTTCCTCTGCCAATATTCTCTATTTCTGTTCATTTTATACTTTAGCTTTTAGCAGGAGTGGATTCAGATGTTAAACAGCCTTACAATACTGCTCTGCTACTTCTGAATAAATAGCTCTCAGATTAATTCAGGATCTTCCTACATGGGGCATTTACTCCCCCATTTACTCCTACAGTGGTGCCACTTGTACAGGGACCTTCCTACCCTAGTTTAGTCTTTCTTTGCTCTTCTATAAAGCCACAAGATGGTGCTGTGGTGCAGTTGCAGTATTCCAGAATTGCAACACTGGACAAGGGTTTCATTCTGGTTTGTTCCACATTTCAAATTTAATAGCTGACTTTCTTCACTCAGAAGCCACAAACAGTACTATTAAAGGATATCACACCCTTTTCCCTCTTGTGAGAAACCCATAGCTCCATTTTATCCTTACAACAGCAACCCCATGAAAATGGCTTGAGTTTGCGGGGTGGGGGTTGCTGGATGTATTAGGCGTCTTTTATTCTTGGGGCATCCAACCTCTGCTAAGACTTCCCTCTCTTGTCCAAGATGGTACTACTTGGAGTTCAGCCCTACATGCACAGCATACAGAAATGGAGGAAAATAGATGATATGGACTAGAGCTCATTTCATCAGATCCGTGAAGAATCACTCTCAGTTGGTGATATAGCCATGGACTGATAGATACTCACCAAGGATAAAATGGATTTTAAGGCCATGAACACTTATGCTGCAACAAATATGTTCCTCTCTCACGTGTCGCATCATTCGTTGCCATTTATAGTACAACAGACTACTGCAGCCCTTTCAAACTTCTTCGAAGATGCACTTTCTCTCTGTGCTGTCATCTGAATGACACTAATTTCTGCATAGATATTAAGAATGGACAATACAGAAATGATGTAAAGGATTTCAATGATTTCTGCATGCTCCAGATATTTTACTTTCACTTCTATAAGCACCAAAGGTGTAGCCAGTGTACAAAACTGGATTGGCTGCCACAAGTTAACACTTGCTAGATATCCTGCAAAGTATTAGGAAAAAGGACAATGAAATCCCATTTGCAACTGTTAGGGTTGAAATGTGTAAGCATTTTCAGAAACCAGTTCTTCCTCTTCCGATGCTCCAACCATGCATTTGTTGTTGCAAATAAGTATCTGAAACAAATAGAATATTTATGACCATTCTTCACCAACCCCCAGAAAATGCAATGACTAGATGTGGAAGCTGTAGTTCTGAATTAAACCAGCTGTGGATAATAATATGCAAAATAATGCACAACAGTAAAAATCAAAAATAAATGATTCATATCTGTATAATGCTGAAGACTGTCCAAGTTTCTGAATAGGGAACAGGAGGCATAATTCAGCCACCTGCAAAATTTAATATACACCTGATGTATACCAATGACTTGAATGTGAGCTGCAATGACTCTATACCATCTTTTGCAGCTATGTGTCCTGCACATGGAATTTCAGCAAGTTGGAAGGAGAAAAAATAGCCAGGGAAATAAAGGGAAATTTTTTGCATGTCCATGAAAGGATATTTGTCCTTTGTAAGTTACACTGAATTTCTAAGGAGAGCTGCTGACATGTCTTATACTTGTCTACTCAGAATTTAAGTCCCAATGGGTACAACAAGACTTACTCCCAGGACATGTAATGCTGAATTGCAGCCTCAGGTATTTTAATTATTAGTAAATTCAAATAAACCTATAATTGCTTCATTGCTGCTGGATCCCATCCAGAACATGTAAAATGGATGGTTTAGGGTAGATCTGCAAAGTTTCAGTTCCATATGTTCTGGAAAACATCTGATATTCTTCTTGCTTTTCAACAGAGATATAATATAAATTCAGGCCATTGTCAGTCTGCCTTCCATTCAGAATGAGGAAAGAACGTGTTGAAACTTGAAAGTTAAACTAACCCTCAAAATTATGCAGTCAAACTCACTAAAACTGGTATAAATCCATATTCTTCTGCATGCACGCATTTGCAAGCATTAAGAGAAAACAGCACCAAAGTGCCACATGCAAATTTGAAATGGGAAATGTGATATATATTTTCATGGTTTATAAATGCTCTGGAAGCATGATGGATGCATCTGTGTTTTATAAAAGAGAGATTGTATATCTGGGTCAGAAGAGGTTCTCCTGAGGCAGCACTTCCCTGGATATATGATATAAAATATGAACAAGTTGGACTAGAAAGTGAATGTTGATTGCAATGTGAAGAAAAGAGAGAGAAAGCTAAGGCATGTTGCTGGGGCAGCCTGTAGCAGCCGGCCTGGAGTGGTGATTCACGGGTTATCAGTTCTCCTATGATCTCACTGTTGTCCAAACAACATAGATGAGAACATCTCCAAGCACAGCTGCAGAAATCCTTATTCTCATAATGAGGATGCTGAGAAATCTAGGGCCTTTGAAAAAGTCAAACTCTTTTAATTGAGAAAGCTCCACTGAGAGTCATGGCCATATTTGAGTTCTATAATATCATGTCTTTGTGCATCTTTTAAGGTAAGTTCTCACCAATGAAAGCACATAAACATGCAGCATGTTGATCTTTATGGGGGGAATACTATTCCCAGGTTTTGCACACCCAGAGGAAGAATGAACAGAAAGAAGTCAACCCTTCTATAGAATATTTTAGCCGTTGGGATAAAATTGTCATGAGAGAACTTTGGTCTGAATAGAAGCAAGTATTCCACTAGCTACTTCCTGAATTTTGTTCCCGTGAGAGGTGATGGTTCCTACAGTGAGAAGCTTCTGGAAGAACATAGATGACCACAGTTATTAGGGCAGATGCTATTTTCCATGGTTTTTAGGAATGCACACTTGTTCGTAGGGAAGGGAGAGGACAGGGAAGAAGGAAGGAAGGAAGGAAGGAAGGAAGGAAGGAAGGAAGGAAGGAAGGAAGGACTCTGCAACACTGCAAAATTCCACTGTCTTGTCCTTTGATTTCGCCCATTGTTGCGCTGGCCCTCCATTCCTTCAGCTCTGGTTTTATTTACCATTGGCTCTAGTTCAGCCCACTATTGGCTGTGGTCCTTCCACATCTTTTCACTGGTTTAATGGCCTTCAATAGGAAAAAAAGGTTCCCAGCTTTAGCCCATCCACGATGCTTCCCCAATCCAGATTTAAGAAGCTTTTACTACCTTTCAATATAAATAAACAAATAGGTACTCAATTAAGCTTTCAGATCAGAAGAATGCAGGTTCCAAATGGTAATGGTTATCCTGATGTATCCATAGTATGTTTTTATTTATCAGGCCTGAGGGACTGATAAGGCCGTGCTCAGCCACTGCCAGCCCTTTTGACTCTGACCTCTTGGCAGAGCAGCAGAGGCATAGGCTGGGGGAGAGTGCTGAGTGGCCAGGGGACTGGAGAAGGTTGGTGGCTGGTTTGCAGGGGATGGGGTATGAGGCGAGACTGAGGGAACTGGGTCTCTTCAGCCTGGAGAAGAGGAGACTCAGAGGGGATATGTAGGTGACATGCAGGTATGTGAGGGGGTGTCACACGGAGATGGGTAGGGGAGATGTTCTCCCCTGCAGAGGAAGGCAGGACGTGCTCCAACGGAGCAAAGCTCAGGGAGCCAAGGTTCCATTTAGATGCCAGGAAGCACTTCCTGACAGTCAGGACCCCGAGGGTATGGACTGGGCTTCCACGAGAGGTTGTTGAGCCCGCATCAGTGAGGGTGTTCAAGGATAGGCTGGACATGTGCATGGTGGGCATGTCGTGAGCGGAGCTGGCTGGAGCTGGGGGTCAGACTAGATGGCTCGGGAGGCCCCTTCTGACTTGCTCTGATTCTCTGTTTCCATTTTTATTATTATATTTTAAAATATATCTTGTTTTTCTCTCTTGGTATGAGCATTATAACTCACTTTCAGCTTGGTAATTAAGAGCTTATTCACACAAATATTTTTATCATGCTTGCTTCATTCCTGACTCTTCATTGTTTATTACTTTAGACTGTTTAGATTGTTTATAACAGTTTTGTTCATGTTTACAAAGATTTCCTATAGCTGCTGCTGCTGCTCTTGTTCTTGTTCCCTAACTTATGCAACACATACATCCCTGATTTTTGTTTTTTGTGGTTTTGTTTTAGGCTCTGACTTCTTTTTGCTTTTGGATCAAGAAAAATGCAGCAAAACAAAACACTTTTTCCACTTCTGTGGTTATGCTGTTTTGCTAACCACAGTGCCTCCTAAAGGACATGTAGTGGAAAAGCAAGAAAGAACACTCTCTTCCATGACAAAACCAAAAGTAGATATAGTAGATCAGCGTCCTTCTGCAGAAAAGCTTTGATTTTTTTTCTTTTCTTTAAGAAAGACAGAAAATCATCACAGCAAAGAGGATGAATCCTTGTATTCCACTGATTACCAAGCTGTTATATGCCTGCTACTCATTCCAGATGGAACGATGCAAGAGAACTTCCCATTGGATTGTACCATAAATCTTGATAATTTCTTAGTGGAGAAGGAAAACAGTACTTGATAGCTTGTTTTACATGTTTTCATTAAGACTAGAATCCTATTGCTCCCATCTTTTTAATGTACAACATTCAGCTTCAAATTCAAGGGGTTCCCTGCATCCTATGTCCTACATGAGATACAGCAGTAACAGTCCTTACCCCCTCTGTTTTTTCCCTCTAGACTAGGTTTTAATTGCACTCTTTTCTTTTTAAAGGCATTTACTAATATCCTATGCAGGGCTATAATTTGTTTTAATCATCTCACAAGACCTAAAAGAAGATCTATACAACCAGGAACACCCAGCTTGGTCTAAAAGCTACAAGAACTCATTAATCCTTCCAGTTATTTTTAAAGCAAGCATCAGAAGGAATTGTAATCAATACCAAAGGTCAGTTCACATTAAAAGTATTCCAATGAGCTTTAAAATTCAGGCGTTTATCTAGTATGTACTTATTGCTGATGAAATGTTGGCCACAAAGCAGATATGTATTTGCATGATCTCAGCATACTTCTGCTATTGATAGAATTTTTTTCCTGAAGTGTGCTGAACTGAATTACTGTGAAATAACAGGGACATTACTAGGTGTGTTAATGCACATGCTGACTTCAACGGCATGTACAGCAGTGTGAACATATGTGGGTTGGATCCAGTTCAGAGATGTGCTTCAAGCAGTCATGACTAAATTATGTCCCATTGCTTTCAATGGCATGGCTAAATCTGGACCCAACTCCAGTATATTTAATACATATGTAGATATCAACATTAAAGTAATTGCCTTTCCACATGGGCTGGCACATTAAAGGAGAGTATTACAATATTACTATCAAACAACCAGCAGGCAGGAACATTTGCCCTGTGAGGAAAGGCTGCAAAACTTGGGGCGTTTTGTCACATAAAGAGGGTACCTGGAGGAGATTTATACAGTTATGCATGATGTATGAGGAGAGCTTTTTCCTCTAACTCTTATAAAACCAGAATCCAGAATCATCCAATGAAGCTGATTAAGAGGAGATCCAAAAGAGACAAAAAGAAGCACTTCACACAGTGTATCGTACTTAAGCTATGGAGTTTGTTTGCACAGAAATGTGGTGATGGTCACCATGATGGCTACTACCTCCATGTTTAGAAGAAAGATTCCCCTTTAACCTTAAGCAGAGAACAATGAGAGAAGCTATTGGCCAAGGTTGTTTGGTTCTGGTAGCAGGGGACAGGGAGAGATTATGTTGACCTTGGTAGGGTTCTGGCCTGACGCAAATCTCTTTGCATGGCCTTATGTCCATTCCTCATCATCTATTAAGTCAGCCTTCCTTGACTGGTGCTTTCCAGATGCTGCAGATTTGAACTCCCACCAGCCTCCAGCAGTATGGACAATGGCCAAGACTGCTGGAATCTGTAATCCAAATCATTTCAGAGGCTACAGATTGGGGAATGGTGATGAAACCACTCACAATATTGTGGATTCTGTTACAAAGCGAAGGGTTTTGAGAGTTTTTTAAAGTGTTGAAATGGTTAAGCTACTGCACTGTTTTCTTGCCCACTCATATAGCACACCCCATAAAACTGAACAGCAGTTAGCCAGGATGAGTGCTTTACCAGGACATCTCCCAAGAAACCAATTTAACCTAATGATAGTGAATGGCAATGACTGCTCCTTAATTGTGACATGATTAGGCAAAGCCCAGCTTAAATGGCACATAGATTCTGTGACTGCTAGAAGATTAAGTAATGCTTAACAAGGTGTTAAATCAGGGTGAATTTCTAAGCCCTTGTCTTGTAATACAGAAATCTCCAAAGAAAAATTTAATTTTTTAAAAAAAAGTCCAGGTGGAAGGTATCTTTCTTTCTGTTGCAAGAAATGTACGGCAGGGGTAGGAAATGTTTTAGCTAGTAGTAATTCTCACTGGACCATAAGGCTTGATTTCTGTGTAGACATACATAGGATTCCGCTGTAGCTCCTCTAATTGAAAATTGTATGTGCATCTATTTTTGAGTAAAATGTCATCAGAAGCTCGAAAGGCTTCCGCACAAGAGATCAATGGGAATCATGGTGCAATAACAGCTTGCTTAAATTTAGGAGTCCTTCCTGGGTGTCCCTCATGAGTTACAAACAAGATACACATTACTCTTACTAAGCAGCATGTAGTGATTTATACATATTACAGGCCCCTTTTGCATGCAGCCCCCGAGGAGAAAGTGATCAAATCCCTCCCTAGCTATAGGTTCTTGAATTTTACCTGGAGCTTTAGCAAAAGGTTGCTAAACCCTTAGGAAAATTGTCTTAACCCTTAAGGAGATTGTCTTCCTACAGATCCAAGCTACACACGTGGTAGTGGAATTAGGTTGTGCATGAATACAGGACAATGTTAAGTCTCTTCTTCACATGCACCACTGTAATTAATTAAAGCAAAGCAAAGCAGACATGGCTCAGAACTGTGCATCATGTATATTCCGGTCCCAATTTTTTCACATACTAATGCTCTCCCAAGTGTTATCAAACCCTTGCTACTGAGAATATCCCCAAAAGAGGCCAGTGAAAACTGGGTATGCTCAATGGAATTCTGTGGAAGACTGTGGAATTCTGACCTGAAAGGAATGTTGGGGCAGAACAGAAAATGGAGTTTGAAGGAAAATAAAATGGAGCACAGCATAGCTTGTAGTCCAAAGATCAGGAGAGTCCAAGTTGGGCGACGCCACTCTTCAGTATAACCCTGAATCTAACCTATTTTTGTTGCTGTTGTTGTTCAGAAGGCTGTACTTTTTTTACAGTAAATATTGCTTAGTTATCTGTAACTGCTGGTCACATAAATAAAATAGTTGATTGGATTGTATTGATTTTGATGCAGCATGCGCTACTTCAACAGCAGTGCCAAGAACAAAATTGCCGAGAGTGGCCATGAAAAGACCTTTCAGTGTATCCACACAGAGACATGAATCCTGGATCCTGAATTGCAGTGATAAGCAATATAAATGGTGGGCCTGATTCAGATAAGGAGCTCAGTGGCTTATTATTGGAATGGATTTGGGGACATGAAAAGATCGGTACTTCCGATATCCATTTAAAACATAGATCAATAAGTGACATTGTCCTCAAAGGTTAAATTAAATACCTATCCTTCTCTCACACATGCAAGCAATAAGTCTAACTATCGGTGTGGTGCATTTTACTTCATGCATTACCCAGTATTCCCTGCCTTGCTCTTAAGCACTTGTTCCATCTAACCAACCTCACAGGGTCAGTGTGAGAATCAAATGAAAAATGCACAGGTTTTGCTCTGAGCTAGCTGGATGAAGTCAGGACCCATAAATAATAGTGTAAGTCTTATATAAATGATAGGCAAGTAATGCTCGTACAAGGGATCTGTCATTCGGTGAGCCAGGGGGCAAAGGCCTGATCCTGAAGTTCTTGAAACCTCAATAATTCTTCTGGATGAACATAAAATAGATGAAGAAAATGGAGGAATCCGAAGAGGCAAAGAAGAAAGACACGAGAAGTACTGAAGCAATAATTCTGCATTAAAATAAGAAACAGCCAAAAAAAAAAATCTGCAGTAAAAATGTCGTGCAATTTGATGTACTCCTAAACAGTCTGATTGGCTTGCTTTTACTGGATGGAGAAGTTGAGCACTGCAGACTTACTGTGCTGCGTATATCATGCAGCTAATTCTGGCAGAAGGCTAAGTATTCTCTTTTATGAAGTCAAATATAATGAAAAGCCTGGGGCAACTAACAAATGTGATGTCATTTTGGCAAATGTGCTGGGTTTTCCCCCCACCTTCTCCTAATAAAATAAATGTGGCTTCTCGCATTGGGTACATGGGCAGCCTTTATTTACAACACAATTAACAGAATGCCATTGAGCTGTAATAGGTATGTACATAAACAAGAATCTTTTCAAGGGAAAGAACTCCACACAATATATAGGCCAGTTACAAAAGTTGTGCCCACCTTCCCAGACTTCCAAGTAATTATATGGCTCTTCTTTATCCATGATTAAAAACTTCTGGTGAAGTTCTGGCCCCTGTTTGTGCTAGTCTACCTTTATCATAAACTTCCAAACAGTGGGATTTTTCACTTAGCCTGAGTCATGTCATGCTGCACATAGTTATCAGAATGAAGAGGCTTGGAATGAGGACGAGAAACATGCAAGAATTTAAGGCCTCATCTACATCAGTAACAAAAAATCTGAAATGAGCAACCATGTGAGCCATGCCACTAACTATTCCGAGCATGATCCAACTCATCCTAAGGGCTCAAGAAGGCCTTTTTAAAGCAGAAAGTGAGAGCAAGAAAGTTGCAAGGAAACTTAACTGTTAACACGAACTCTGTCCAGAGTCTTTGAACAGAGCCATGCTTCTCATTCTTGGTCAGTTTTCAGGGGAAATGAAGAGACTACTGGCCACAATCCTAAGCTCAGGGATGGCCCAAATGATTGGGACTGCAGCTCTCAGATATTCCAACCAGCATGGTCAAAGGGCTGGTTTTAAGGGTGTTGTAGTCCAAGGCATCTGGGGGGCATCAGGTTGCCTTCACCTGCCCCAGTTAGATGGCTTTAAATGGGATGATGCTCCTTCCTCCCATACCCTCAAGCTGCTCAGCAAAAGATGTTGGCTGGATAAGTGCTTAAGATGTCTCAGGAGGTCTTAGCCTTCAGTCCTTCCTGACCCAGATATAATCCATAACCATTTGAGAGCAAGCTGAATTGGAGAACCTTACTCTGAGTGAGCCTGGAGGAATGTTGTCCATGGGGTTGCGATGGGTCGGACATGACTTTGCGACTAACAACAACGCTCTGAGTAAATGGTGACAGAGTGGAGCAGACAAAAATGGTGTAGCCTTAGGTTAATATATGCTACTCACCTAAGCCATCCTATTCATCTCTTTCAGCAACAGGGCAATTCCACATTGCCTCAGTGTATGGTGGGGAGGTGGACCATTGCTTGCAATCTACTATCCTTTTCAGGGAAATCAGAGTCTTATATGTCTATGTGTCCCTCACTCCATTGCTGCTGGCCAGATTCAACACCCTCCTCAACACTAGCAAGTGCAGAGCAAACTCATCTCCAGTGGCACCTGTCTTGGTGAACTGGACCTTCAAGAAGAGCATCAAACAGACCAATCCCGCGAGGAATGACATCATCATGTGTTATTACAATAAAAAGGTGCAAATGTAGTATGCAATACAGAGCAAAGGTGGGCAGAACATAGACCTCTGGGTGGTTTTGACTACCATCCAACTTTCCTGACCTTTGTCTATGCTGGCAGGGACATCTAGAAGATGAAACCTAAAACATCAGGAGATCAGCCTTCTTCCCACCCTTGGTTCAGAGGAGGTCCTGAAAACATTACTAAATGGCCCTAAGCCATTATCTCTTAGCAAAACCTGCCAGATGGTTTTGAGGATAAAACATAAGCCATTGTGAGCAACAGAAGGAAAGGTAGAATACAGATGTGATAAACTGTAAGAATCAAGGTTCTATTGTTGACATAAAAGCTCCAAATAGCTCAGGACTGGGGAACCTGGCAGACTACCCCCCAGTATATGCACAAAGCCAACCTTAAACGTCTTCAGATTATTGGTCATTGAATGGACAATATCATTGCGACTTAACACCTAAAAAATCAGCCCTCTCAGTAGTTGTGCCCACCCTCTCAACACCATTTTCTTTGCAGTTTGGGAGGCAGAAAATGTGGAATGTCTTAAATGCTTGCTGAAAACGTGCATGTTTATGCAAGCTTTCCCTGTAATGGATGTGCTAAATTGCTTTGTCTGTGCTTCTCAAATTGTCAAACATCTTTCATTCCATTCTCCTCTCACTGACAGGATCAGATTCTTTAATGGATGCATGATAATTTTGTTTCACTTGTGGAAGTATGTTAGCCCTAATGTATAAGTGAGAATTTCTGCTAGTCCCCTCCCCAAGAAAAAAGCAACGGAATAAAGGCTCAAGAATTCCTTGGGTATTCCTTGGAATGTTTATGATTTGGATAAAGATCTTCTGCTGCAGAATCTGCAGGTCAGATTCACAGAATTCTGAACTCACTCGATTCTACTCTGGATTTCTCCAATGGCCTTATCAGCAGATTGTCATGATGATGTTCAACGTAATTGTATCTTTTTATTTACCATTATGACAGCTGCAGTTGTTTATGAACAGTATGTTTGTTGTTGTTGTTGTTCAGCTGTTCAGTCATGTCCAACTATAAGCAATCCCTTGTGCCAAATCTCACCACACTTTTCGATCCAGTGTCACTTCTTTCAGCTGGATTATGCTCTGGCCCATGTCTTCTTTGATGGAGTTTAATCACATTTTTGGTGGCCTGGTTTCCTCTTGCTGCTGAGCATTACAAGCACAATGTCTTTTTCTCATGAGCATGATTGAATGACATGGCCAAGGCAAGTGAGTCTCAGTTTTATTACTTTGCTGACTAGGGGCACATCTGGATCAACATGTTCTTGTTTGTCACCTTTGCTGTCCATGGGATGCGTACGAGTTTCTGCCAACACCACAGTTTGAATGAGTCAACTTTCCTCTTGTCTAACTTTTCATTGTCCAACTTTCACAATCCTAGGTTGCTATAGGAAAAATGATTGTACCACATTTACCAGTGATCTTCAAAACTGAACAAAAACCAGCCAAGGTGCACCATCCTATGGGTGATGACCTTGCTAATCATAACCCCCAAGCCCATGATCATCCTGTGCAGGTCAAAAGAAGTGGTGCAAGCGATCTCTGGTCCCCCATCCTCACCCCTTTCATTAGATGGCTTCCTTTGCCTTTCTAGCAAAAGTGTTTGGAGGAACAGGGAAGAGGCTGGAGAGGCTCATATTATGGACTATCTGGCCCCCCACACCCCTCAGCGAATGGACCCTTTTTCCTTCCCCAAAGTTTAATCCTTGACTTTGGAGAAGCAGGTGGTTCTTTCTGTACTGGGTACAAGGTGGGGGTGGGGTTAGACTCACATATTCCTCAATGAAGGCAGAGCTCTGCCTCTTTCCTTGGATCTGGAAATCTGATGTAATCAATGGCCCCTCCAGTTGTTTCTTTAGAGATGTTATTAAGTATTGCAACAAATAAGTTAAAATGAATTTTAAAGTATTTTTCCCTGCAAATATTTGAATTGGTTCTTCTAGTACCTTCTGTCGCCATTTTCATTTTTCTTTTTGGTCTGTCGATGTGCATAAATTTGCTGTGTCTGATGCTCCAAAATATATAAATAGGGACAAGATTGGAGGGGCATGCAACAACTCTCAATTGTTGCATCTGGCATGCACTCAGACACAAAGTAGGCAGAGGATGGTGCAGCTGATCACAGTCTTACAGAGAAATGGATGCCTCAATTGCCTCTCTGGTTTGGTATAAGAGCTTCTCTTTGGAAAGAACACTTCCATTTTATTCATCCATTGCCTCCCTTCTGTAATATCCATTGTAGCCTAGAGGACAAAGGATGAAGTCTTTATAGTCCACAAGCTCACTGTGTCAATGCAGGAGTTAAGTGGCATTCTTGGAGGACAATTAGGGAGCGATCCAGAGAATGATAATCCTTTTTATGATGTCTGTATGGAAGCCCTGGATCTTTGGCAGCTCCACCAGAAGTCGAAAATGCCACATTTGGAAAGGGGTGTCCCTGCATCCAAATAGCACTCCATACTGGCCTTTTTCTGTCCCTTAGGTTACCCTTCCAAGCCATCTGGCAGCTCAGTTGCCCTAGCAGATGGTTAATGAGGAGTTTATACAGAGGGATTAACTCCTGAGCTTCAAGAACTTCTCAGTTCTCAACAACATAATTTCTCAGATGGTGTTTAGTTCAGAAGTGTTTCTTCAAGTAATGGTTGTATGCGTTTGTCAATATTTGCCTCATTCAGTTTGGATGACAGGAGCTTGATTTTTTCAAGGTCTATTCATATCCTTCTGAGAATTCGGAAACCATGTCTATCTTCACAACTCAATTATCAAGCCATCGTTTCCTTCAGTTCCTGGATGTCAACCAGCAGGTTGGGGGAATGTGGGGTGGGGACTTTTGTCCAGGTCCATCAGCCCCCACTCCTATTTAATGCAATATACTGAGAGCCAGTGTGGTGTGGTGGGTAGAATCCTGGACTGGGGACCTGGGAAGGCCAGGTTCTAGTCCCTGCTCAGCCATGAAGCTCACTGGGCTACTCAAAGGATCACATCCTAACGTGCCTTACAAGGTTGCTGTTGTGAGGATAAAATGGAGCTCTGTTGGCTGCCTTGGATCTTTGAAGAAGGAAAAAAAGTGGGATATAAATGCAATGTATAATAAAAAAATAGCCTGTTCTTCTAATCATGCACATGTTTTAATTTTGTGAAGCATGCATGTCCTTGCAATTGTTACAAAAGATGCAGTTTCCCACGTGGAACTTTTGTAGATCTGATTTCCATCAACTGACCTCAATTTTTGTTTCATTCTGCCCTATCTCCTAATGTGATTAAATAGAAATGCTTCATAGTGTTCAAGGAACTTTTACCCTCTCATCAGTTCATCATTGTACCAATCAGGCTTAAAGGCAACATGGCCCTCAAGCAGTTATTAAGAAAGCAGGCAAAGGACTATGTTTAGGTTAAAAGGCCAATGAGGCAAAGAAAAAAAAGCTGTCTTTAAGAACATTCTGTTTAAATTGATGAGTTGGGTATTTAAGGGTTGCATGTGTTCTTTCTGCAAAGAGATATTGGATAGAGTGATCAAGCAAGATGGTAAGAGAGGGATGCACATTTCCCTACAAGATTGGGGTGGGAGGACCACAAGGTTGCTGCTTCATCACTTGGACACTGTGTTATGCCCTGCAACGGGGTCATGGACCAAAAGGGCATGAGGCAGCTGCATGTTCATCCCATCCAGCTGGAGAACCGGGTGAGCCATGCTTAGGGTAAAAGATGGCAACCCGGGTTCAAATGGGGCACTGCTTTCCCCAGTTTATCTCTTATTTATTTCTGAATTGTGTCTTATTCCAAAGCCTTAAAAAGAGGATGACACAAAGAACGTCTTGGGGCTAGCATGTGCCTATTCATTACTACTACTACTACTAGTAGTAGTAGTAGTCATCCTGCTCTTAGAATGAAGCCCTACAAATTGATTGGAACCCTATTACGATTTGATGGGACAGGGTAGTAGTCAGTCATTCATTCATTATACTACCCAATAGTTGAAGTTCTCTGGGCAGTTCACAGCCATTTCTCAAAAGTGCAAAACAGATATAATAAAAACACAGGATAAAATCCCAATATACAAACAAAACAAAATCCCAGTATGCAAAAAGTGTTAAATAATGATCATTGTTTGATATGGTGGACAACTTGAATGACGGTTATGCATTTCTTTTTAAGGCTCCACCTCACCTAATAACTCCATGATTGCTCTGAGAAAGCGGCATTGATCAATACTCAAGCTGCTACATGGTTCTTTCAACACACCTTTGTTGGTGTTATTCCTTTTTGAACTATGGTTATTGCTGGGGAGAGGAGGTACAAAGTTTTGATGATTGCCTTTGTGCACACCACTTGCTTTTTGGATTCTTCATGATGAAGGCTTTGCATCAGCAGCGTTGCTTCTAAAATACATTTTCTTTCTGTCACTATGACAAATGCATCGCAACAGTTCTTGATTTCCCATTTTGATTTGCCTGTCCTTCTCCTCTTATTAGAGGGAAGACCCTCACTCAGAGCACTAATGTCTTTTGGAGTGGGGTGTCCTTGTTTATTATGGTTCAGTAATTGGCCTCCTTTCTATTATTACAGCCAGTTTGGGCAACTGCAGTGCTTTACAATAGCAAATTATTTTATATGGCTTCCCCTCACGTGATGTATCATGAAATTTTACAATCATTTACACAGAGGAAGAATATGATTCCAAGGGAAAAGGGGTCAAAGTATATGCAAACCAATTTCACATCTTTCTTCAGCACAGAGCAGCAGAACACTGCAATAGTTGAATGAACAATGTTGTGAGGGAATTTGTTTTTATACTGAATTTCAAGGCATTTTTACTTCAGTCACACTTTAGGGGATTAAAAATTGAGAATTGTTTTACAGCTTTAAGTGAGAATGCAACAGAATGGAACCCAAAAACTTAGGCACAATCAATAGGATGCATTTTTTGGTGAATAAGCAACACTCAGAACTTACAAATTTTGTCTGGCAAATACATAATGGAAAAGTATTTCAGAAAGTTTCCTTAGATATTAAGTGTGTGGGTGGCATTTTAAAGATACCACTGAGCATTTCCAAAGACTGAGTTAAGAACACAAGAAGCTATTTTAGACAGTCAAACCAGGGCCATGTAGCTCAGCTTTGCCTACTTGGACTAGCAATTTCTCTTGAAGGTTTTTCCCCTCGAGCCCTACCTGGGGATGCTAGGTATTGGGCTGGAAACTTCTCAATGCAAAGCATATGTTCTACCAACTGAGACATATCCCTTTCCTAGTGAGTTGAGTTGCATCCATTTAGCCCAGACTTGCTTGCTTGCTTGCTAGTTGCGAAGTGGCATCTGACCCATCACGACCCCAAGGACAACACTCCTCCATGCTCTCCTGTCCTCCACCACCACCCCCCAGAGTCCACTTAAGCTCACACCAACTGCTTCAGTGACTCCACCTAGCCACTTCATCCTCTACCATCCCCTTCTTCTTTTGCCGTCAGTTGTTCCCAGGATTAGGCTCTTCTCCAGGGAGTCCTTCCTTCTCTTTAGGTGGCCAAAGAGAGTTTCATCTCTAGTATCTGGCCTTGTAAAGAGCAGTCAGAATTGATCTCCTCTAGGACTGACCAGTTTGATCGCCTTGCGGTCCAAGGGACTTGCAGGAGTCTCTGCCAGCACCACAATTCAAAGGCCTCAATTCTTCGGTGCTCAGCCTTCCATATGGTCCAGCTTTCACAGCCATACATTGCAATAGCCCAGACTACTTACCCTGAATAGGAGCGAAACATGCGATCATGATGGAAACCCACCAAGTGGAACAGTCATGTTATCCAGGACTTGATAGCATCCTCATTATCGTAATATAAGAAGGCTCTTATCACCATACATGGCCTCCTATTGGCCTGTATTAATCTTGGTGGATGAGCAAGAGACTGTGCTTGTGGAATTATGTAATGTGCAAAAGTATTTTTAGGACTGATTAGAAGCCCCACTATTTTGCCATGAAAGCCCAAACAGGGAAATACATTCAGAAGAAGCACTGTATAACCAGATTTATTCCTCCTGTTTTAAAGGACCTGATGAAGATATGCTGACAATGAAAAAAAATCTATAAATATTTTATCAATTGATTTATACATATGTAATGCACTTTAACGACAGCAATCTTTAGATGATTTTAAACCTTAAACCTAAACTCTCACACTGCATTGATATTATTACTTTTCTTGTTTTTTATTGGCACTCACTCAGAACAGTGCAAAGAGTCTTCCTCACTCAACATATTGGAGCCAAATTTGAAGATGATGGGTCTTGGTTTCTACCATAATTGATCTTTAAAGAATATTACAGACAAGTCATGCTCTAGAAAGTACTGTGCTAGAAATAGCCCTCTCCAAAAAGCCCTCCTGCTTGATGCTTGTTGCCAAAGCAGGAAATGATCTACTTTAATTAAGCAGATTTTAAAAGCCAGGAAAAGAGCTCATCCTTTATAAGTTTAATTTTTAGCACCAGAATAGAATGTGAAAGTAAAGGGAATGGGGGAAAACAGCCACAGACACCCCAGATCTTCATTAAAAATGGATGTTGCAAACATATACTAACTTCTAGCCTGATTCTGAATAAAGCAACCAGTAGAGCTCAAGAGCAGCCCTAAAGCAAACTAGGGATCTTATAAGCACAGAAGCAGGTTTGCACAAACACTGTCTGTGTTAAGCACAACATTTATCTCTACAGTACAAATCATGAGTGACCCATGCTTCGTTCTGTTTTTAAACCCACCCAGCAGTTACAATAGGGCCAGCTGATAGGTAGAATTTTAGTTTTGTTTTCTTTTTCTTTTAAGAGTCCCAGGCAGTTCAAATACGTTCAGAGACACACTGGGTTGAAAGCTGATTCAGGACATCTGCAGAAGCATGATAGGATCTATATAGCTGGCAAATTAAGGCTGAATATCTATTGAAGGATGGAGACCAGTGCTCTGGGGTAGCTGGTGGAAGATGCCCACCATATGAGCTACAAGCCCTTTCTGACAGCTCCCAGGGCTGACCTCACGGAAAAAGAAAAAAAAAAAGTGTATGACAAGGGAAAACTCTCTAGAACCAGGCTTTATGGGTCCTGCTATAGAAACCCCATTCCCTGGAAGCTGTGTTTGAAAACTCCGGAGAGCTTCCTGGAACCCTCTGTGGATGCTGTCGGAACAAGGCTTCCTTGACAGAGACCAATTGTAAGGCCTTTTTGTAGTGATGTTTCCTTCTGCCCTTTCTCTTGGAGAGAAGAAGGGACCTCAACACCCTGATGCTGTGACATAGAACAGGCGATGTTGCTGCAAGACCAAGATCTGCTGGTTCTGCGGTGTCTGTGAGAAAGAGCGAGTGCTTTGACAAAGCTTGTGAATGGGGACGTAGAAAGGGAGGGAGGCAACTCATGTGCGCATGCACCTGACACCTGATGCAGCCTCCACCCAGGACAGAAGAAGCTGCGACATGCCACCAGAGCACGCTCTTTGTCGGGAACGAACAGGGCTTGGGCTGAATTCCATCCACATTCGGTTTGGTCATAGAAGCGAAGCCCTTCTCCTATGCCAGATTGTAGAGTGGTTCTGGGCAAGAGGACAGCCTGCATTTAAAAGATTAAAGCAGATGATCAGAAATGGCCCTGTCTTGGATGCTTCCTGCCCGGAGAACAGCTGATTCTAAAGTGTGACGCATTTGGAATGGGACTGAGTACAGCTCTGTTGCAGGAGAAAACAACCAAATGTGGAAGCAGGGCTTTCTTAGAAATGTAAATAATTATAACAAAGCTTCTTCTTGTTGCACCTAAACCGTTGCAAGACATGTGCTTCCGTCCATAAAAATATCATTAGAGATTGTCTACTACTCTGGAAAAGTGTGTTATGTTGGCTAAAACATATTGGTTCCTCTGTGTCAGGTGCTGGAGATGATGTTCAAGGGCAGCCATGGGGGTGGAGGCACTTGTGACTTCCAAACAAAAGACCAGTGCCTGTAGCAACAGGGATTCAATTTCACACTTTAGCAAGACTTTAGTGTCAAAGATGAATCCTAAGCCAGAATGGATGGACCTCTGCATTTCCAGTCCATGCATACTGAGAGAAAATAGAAATGCATAGTTCAGTGTATATTTCCCCAAAAATATTATTCACATGCATATTTTGATGCATTCAAACAACCAAGAATACACGCCATTCACAAGAAATGTGAAATCCAGTGGAAAATAAAGTTTCATACCACCCATTAGTCCAAGAGGTGCAGAATCCAGTCATCTTGCACCATAATTCCCAAACAGCACATTTTTCCAGCATTCCTACTGGTATACCATGGAGAAGGGTGTGTAATTCCAGCCTCTTTGCACAAGGCAGTCATGAGAAATGCACATGGCTTAACAATACTTCTGTACTCTGAATACGAATCTCCTCACTCGTTGAGAAATTAAAGCTTTGGGATATAGACCCTGATCAATTAGGTGTTTTAAGTCAAAAGCAAGCTTTCCAAATGATTAAAAGGAGAAACTTGGATATAGAATTCCCGGAACTGTTGAGTGCTGCCAATAAAGCATGTTCCTCTCTGTGCCTACATGTTCTGTTCAAAGAAGGACAAATGGCCACATTTTTTGCCATTCTTAGAGGGCCACAAGAGCCTAGGGTGTGTTCTTTCACAAGATGCGACGCCATGCGTCCACCCTAATGTCAGGTAGACTTAAGGAGGTGCCATATATTGAAAGGTACCGCCAATGTGGACAAAGCATGGAAATAATATCAAACGTGCTTTTGGAGTGCTCACTTTTGGAAGAGCTGCATACCAAGTTTCTAGGTTCTATTTTGATCACTATGAGAACTCCGTCAGGCCAGGAAAAGCCCCAATTTGTTCTGTCCACAGAGTTGGCTGACACAGAGGAGAGAACAGGAGCCATTCCATGTAAGTCGCTCTAATGCCCATTAGTAATGCTGTGTTTGGGGCATCCCTGCAGGATTCTGTGATTGATGGAGATTTGTATTGTATTGTATTCTTATGCCAATAAAGGTTCCTGCTACTACTACGCACGGCTTCCACGGGAAAGCTGACAAGAGGCTTACCATGTGTTTGTACTGGTGCATGTGTAGACAATGGCAAAGATGGCAGCCGTCTTTGTGGAAGCAAATTCAGTGGCCTCTTTTGCATGCTACTATAATCCAGAGTAAATTCTGGGTTATTATAAATGTGGCAATGTGTTCGAAGACACTGCCCAGTTGCCTCTGCCACACCCAGCAGCATCCAGCCCATCCACTGACCCTCCCATCCATGTGTCGTTTATTGCTGCATGTGAATCAGGACCTCTGGGGAGACAAACAACAACCTATATGTTATTTCTCTAACCTATTGGAGAAGAAAACCAGCCTCAGTGGACTGCCGCATTCACAACAACCCAGAATTAACTTGCGAACTAGGTCAATGTTAATTCAGTAATTAAAACTGATATTGCCGTTCAATTTTATTAGATGATCTTCCATTCCAGGGCCATGATGGAAGGCAAAATGGTGCTCCTCAATTCTTTAAAGAAAACAAATGGCTGCTAAAGGGAAACCTCAGCTTACCACTATCTTCACATTAGCATCCAAAGATACCTCGTGTAAAGAATCTGTATTCTCACACTATGGCAATACCAACAGTCAATGTTAGGTAACTGGTGATAACTTTGTTTTGATATCAACTGAAGATCTGCAGCAAGAATATAAATTAAATCCCATATCAAATGTGCAGGCTTCCTTGTTGAGTGCATGTTAGGTGCATGGTAGAGGGAAGAGATAAATGATGTTTTTTCCTCTGCATGAAAAGTATCTGATTTAAATATATTATCCTCATGTAACGTGTGCACATTCCTACACAAATAAGTACAGGACATCTGTTCCAAGCACAAAAGGTAGGTTGACATCATCTTTGGAATGGAAATCAAACTCGAAAAACACATGTTGAAATTTTCTCTCTTTCTTACTCCTATTTTATAAGTTGTAGTGATTTAGCACTGCACATATATTTTTGTTAAAAGGAGAGAGAGAGAAATTCAGGAGTCCTTAAAAAAAAGAGGTTAACACTTTCCAAAGTTAACAAGGTCGATATGCTAATAATTTTCTTCTGTTATTTCCATTTGTAAAGGAATAAATTCTCTCATTGTTACTGCCATGGTAACTGTTTCCTCCAGGGTCATTTTCATGAGCACATTCAGACTCAGCTTATAGGTAGAAACTACTGAAATGCATATGAGTTTGGCCTACTGTCTGAGAAGGCTTGTTGGTATGAAGCAAGTAGGTAGGAAACAGCTTTTCCCAATGTCCTTTTTCATTTTAAAAAACTGAATGACAGCTCCAACCCTTCTGCTCTATGGGGCATGCCAGATTTTCAAAAATAAAAATGAGTTTGAGGAAATAAATATAACACTGATTTTCGATTAATTTTATGCAGCAAGAATTTGTTGGTTCTGATTGCCCATGTGGCTAAGCGTCACAGTTTATACTTGTGAGCATAGAATATTAGAGTTGGAAGGGGCCAGAAGGCCATCAGGTTCAACCCCCTGCTATGGCAGGACACTAAATTACACCCTCCTACTCAGGTGACTGTCTAGATGCTTTTTGAATGTCTCTAGTGAGGGAGAGCCCACAACTCTCAAGTAATAGGTTTCATTGTCATACTGTTCTGACAGTGAGGAAATTCTTCCTGGTATCTAGTCTAAATCTGGTTTCTTTTAACCTGAGCCCATGATTCTGGGTCCTGCACTCTGGGATGATCAAGAAGAGATCCTGTCCTTCCTTTTTGTGACAGCCCTTCAGGTACTTGTAGAGGGCTATCATATCACCTCTCAGTCTTTCTTCTTGAGGCTGAACATGCCCAGTTCTCTTTCCCTCATAGGGCTTTGCTTCCAGTCCCTGTTTCATCCTTGCTGTCCTCCTCTGCACCCTTTCTAGCTTTTCTGTATCCTTCTGAAACTTGGATGCCCACAACTGGACGCAGTACTCCAGGTGAGGTCTGACTAGTGCTGGGTATAGTGGAACTAGTCCTACCTGTGTTTTGGAAGTGATGCTTCTGTTAACTCAGCCCAAAATACCATTTGTCCCATTTGCAGCTACATCATATTGCTGGCTCATACTCTGCTTGTGATCTACAACAGCCCCAAGATCCTTCTCATTTGCAGTATTGTTGAGTCAAGTGTTCCCCAGCTAGAGTACAATAGCAATTTGCAATTGTTGCCCTTATTTGTTAGCAACTCTGGGGGAAGTTTTAGATTTCTAGAGCAGGGAAGGAAAAACAAAAGAACACAACACAACTCATCCCTGAACATTTTGGTGAGATATGTCTGCATGGGGTTTGGGTTTTTTGCATATATCTTAGGTATGAGGTGGCTGCAAGGTGACTGTGAGTGCCCGATTTTAATGGTACGGTCATTGCTTTGCTGGTCTGCATCCCGCCTCGCCTTTCAGTACTTCAGTTAAAAGCCCAGGAAAGAAAACACCTCCTATAGTGTGTTTGCTTGCTTGTTTTTTCCAGATAAGAAAAATAGAGGGATGGAGAGATATGTAACAGAAAGAAGTCCAGAGAGAGTGAGAGAGAGAGAGAGCGCATCCTTAGCCCCCTTACCATGATAAGAACATCAGAATACCCATACCATCTTTCTGTACACACAGTGGCCAACCATCTGCCCACAGGATCCCTCAAGAGGGATATGAGGGTAACAGCACCCTCCTGGCTGAGTTCCGCAGCAGACGGTGCACATAAGCACATGATCTCTCTTTGAGCAACACACAAAAATATCCCAAATAAATTCTAAAGTGCCATGAGAATGAGGCAGAAACCCTTCCCACAGGATTTATAGAGTTTTGTTGAGTCCCTTGACAGAAAGCAAGCTAGCTACTTTGAAGATAGGATGTCTTGGTTCTTGGACTGGGGTGAGCAACACCCGTTTCTCGAGATATTTTGGCCCATAACTCCCATCTTTCTGAGTCAGTATAATGAGGGTGAGCCCTGTAGGCCAAAACATCTAGAAGGCCATAATTGTCCTGCATCTGGTCTGAAGGGAGCTGAATTTCACATCAGTTCAACAGAACATGTCACATGTCTTTCCATGTAGCCATCTTATTCACATTATCTTGTGAGGTAGTCTGAGTGGAAGTAAGTCAGAGGGGTTTCCCTTCACAGGCGTGCAGAATAAACCATCTTCTTTGAAGATTCACGGTATGTTAAATGTCATGCTACAATGAGATATTTAACTGCATTGCTCAACATCCTGTTTTGCTATGGAGACCTGTTCTGTTTTGTTTCTGTTGTGCAGGATCACCTCCTCCCCGCATACACATGTGTCACCTGAAGTGGTACAGTCCAGGAAATGCTTTACCAGTTAATTCCACTGAATGCATAAAATGGCCTCCAGCCTGTACCATTCATCATGCTCTAGCTGGACTCCAAGGTCTGCTGTACGCCACTCAATATAGTCTATCCTGTCAAAATGACGGTTTCCCGGGTGATGGAATAGTCTTTCAACATTTCCATTTTACAGAACTGGTGACTGCTGTGCTGACTATTCAGTATTGCTGGGCACTGGAGATAACCTTTGTTGCAGGAAAAGGCTTACTCCAAGATACCTATATTTGTAAACTCTCTACAATAGGCACCTCTGAAATTATTTCCATTTAATGGAACTTCAGCCCATTTCTAGGGGCAGTGGAAATAAATTGCTTTAATAAAAATTGATGGCACATCATATTAAATGGGGCGATGTGGTGTTATTCCATGACACACAACAATGCAGAAACAAGATGCATGCTGGAGAACGCCTGCGGATTTCTCTTTTCCTTAGCATTGCAGATAAGATTTATACAGAAGCCATGGCCCTGACCTTTTCTGCAGAAATAAGAATCAGCTTTTCTTCTCCAAAGGCTAAGTCTTCTTCTATAGCATTGCTAACCCTGGCAGGGCTATGCACAAAGAGCAGCGCAAATGAGATCTTTCTATCCTGCCCCAGCATCAGCATAGAAAGAAGCTGCTTTTACTCATCGAACCCAGGTGACTTAGAGGATCTAAAGGGTTCAGCACTGAGGCTGGTTGCAGATCTCAAACTGCATCATCATGGCATCCTCTGAGCCAAATGGATACTTAGTTTTATCATGATCAATCCAGTATTATTTCATTTCTATACCATCCTACAGCTGAAGCTCTCTGGGTGGTTACAACAGCCACAGACAATAAATATACAATGAAACATAAAAATATAAAAATAAAAAGTTTAAAATGCCTAAAATAAGTGATAGCACCCCCCAGCCCACTCCCTCAAGCTTCTGAGTGGCTAAATAAATCTTTAAAGGCTTCAAAGAAGAGGTCTGTCTTAACCTGGTTTGATGCCGGCTGGGACACAGTGAGAAGATTGTTTCATAGATGGAGGCCATCCCAGAGAAAGTCACCCCTCACCCCATTACCACCCTCCATACTTCCCTTGGAGTTGGCATTTGGAGGAAGGCCCCTGAGGTTGTGCCTGGAGACCAAGTAGATCATGGTTGGGTTGGGAGAGGCAATCCAACAAATACTGAGATGGAAAAACATAAATGACTGGCAAGAAATGCAAGGCAGCCAAACTGCACTGTGCTTTTGTATTTTATACAAGAGAAGAGAATGCCCATCATTCTAATAGGTGGAATGCATATGATGGTAGCCCCTGCATAGGATCCCTGGCAGTTGAAGCTCATCCTTCCATGGAAAGATATGAGGCCTTAATTGAGCACTCAAGATCTCTCATTTATCAAAGTATATGGAGCTTTACATGGCTTTGCCATCCTGCAGGGCTTCTCCCAAGTCTTCAGACAGTTTGCAGAGGGTTTTTTAAAAATTAAATGTTATTTTATTTTATTCCATTTTATTTTTGAGTGAGGAGCATTTGGATGTGTTTTCCAAGATGGTACCATTAAATGTTACAGAGGCCCAGTTTTGCTTAGGGCAGTTCTGCTCTGCGCCATAGTTCCACTTAGTTCTGTGTAATGAAACCTATAGAAAGGCAGTTCTATAGGTGCACGAAAATGTCAACCTGCAAGAAAATGTCTCATGTGAAATATGTTCTAATCCTTCTACAAAGAAAACAGAAGATGACACCTCACTAAAGCACCAGATTATATACCTTGTGTAGAGAAGCCCTCGTTCCCAGATCTGTTCCAGGAACAGTAACACTGTTCCACCCAGTGGCAGGAATAAAGGTTATGTTTGCCTTCATTAGAAGAAAGTCACTTGAAAGAGTCACCAGCAGCCATTTCAGGAGTCTACAAGATGTGTCCAGAAAGTAATGAGAGCAATACTTTACAATTTTTTTACTGAAAAAATTTACAATTGAACATTGTCTCCTTCAAAGTATGCACCTTGTGAGTGTACACAATGCTCCCAGCAATATTTCTGTTCTTCATAGCATCCCTGGAAGTCTTCAGGTGGGATGGCGCTCAGAGCCTGCATAATGGCACAGTACCAAAATGGTGTCCTTTCAAACCATTCTTCATCTTTGGGAGTATGAAAAAGTCACAAGGAGCCAAGTCAGGGCTGTTGGGTGGATGGGGAAGCACCGTGATGTGTTTTTCAGCCAAAAACTCTGTCAGCCAAAGCACTGTGACTCGGTGCGTTGTCGTGATGAAGGATCCAGGTTGAGCTGAGCTCAACTTGAGCCATCAGCACACTTGTGCAGACGATAGCACAGCTTCTCCACAAGCTTTCCTCGCCATTTCCAAAGTTTCTGATGCACTTTTACCCAATTTCACACAAATATATCATGCACCACTTGCTTGCAATTCTCTTGATATGAAGCACTTGAACAGGGTGTCACAAAAGAGAATGTCTCAACGCTGACAGGACTGGAATACAACTTACCTGGCACCCTACCCCAAGTGGCCGGCTTCTCCCTTCACAGAGCCCTTCTCATTACTTTCTGGACACACCTCGTATAACAGGAGGAGGACAGAGGAGAAGCAAGGCAATCCAGTCAACCCTGTTGAAAGGCAATTTAATTTTTCTTCTTCCCTTCCTGCCCCCTTTTCCTTGTGTGTCATGTCTTTTTAGATTCTCTGCCTGCAGGCAGAGACTGTCACATTTTATTGATTGAGTGTACACTGCTGCGGGAGCCCTTTTGGCAGACAAGCAGGGTATTTAATGAACGAATAAGTGAAACAGGATTGCCATGTGGCATGTAAATTCATCCTGACTTGCCTGCATCACACTGGTGCTGGCTGAGCGCAAGACAAAGAGTCAGAGCTTGGTTGCTGGCAATCCCACTTCAGGGCCTGCATTGTTTTCAGAATAGCACTGAGTTGATGGATTTAAGGGTCTCAACATGATTCCCTCCCTTTGCTAATCTGTTAATTGCCAAACTCTCAGTTTACTGAAAGTGTCACTCTTACGCGATCAAGCATTAGACTATCCATGTCACACCCAACAACATAGATTTTGCTGAGATTTTGTTTTCTAAAATCACCATGCGGTTGTCAGGACATTTCCTAAATTGCAAAAGTTAAAAAACAAAGGGTGGGGGAAGCCAGCATACTTTTCTTATGAGTTCTCCTCCCCTTCAGAGCAGAGTAAGAGTGCAGCCTTTTTGTTAGAGCTTACAAAACAGCATAATCAAAGTAACCTTCTCTTTGGCATGTAGGAGGAGTGTCTGCCCATGTGAAGCACCAATTCCACACTGAAATAGCTTCTCCTTCCATCCCTTTCTGAACAGACTCTGACTCTGCCCTCAGCATAGCTCTTCCAGGGTGATGGCACATCAGGCATGTCTTGATTCATTCCCTTGCTTTGCCTGTTATGTGTGTAGGGTCAAGGAATTCCCCTCAATCTCCTTCCCCCACTTCTGAAAGGTCTCTTTCCTTTTCCAAGGTGGGCTGTTTCCCACACTCTGCCTCAGAATCTTAGCTAAGTACTCTGCCCTCTCCTCAGAACTGGATTTAAATTAATGTGAGTTAACTATACCAAATATATAATATATTATATTTATTTATATAACACCTTTCTTCCTTTGTGGAACTCAAGGTGGCTACATATAATTCCCAGGTGGTCTCCCCTCCAAGCTCAGGCCACCCGAAGACATGCTTAGCTTCAAGTGCATGGAGGCTTCCCATGCCTAGTAACCCATGGTGCTCAAGAGCTTGAACACCATGGGCCAACTGAAAGCTGTGTTTGTGCGATGTAGTTAGCACAATGGTGGAAAGTGACAATGTGCATGGAGCTTGTTACATTGTGTAAGCATAGGTTTACTGTAGTGTTACGTTATTAGCGCTAGTTCTGGTGTAGCAGTGGATACTACACATAATCTGTCTTCCTTCCCTGATTGCATATTGCATATTGCATGATCCTTGATTCTGTTCAACTTCAGACTACATTCCTGGGAAGCAGCCTGTCATTAAGAAATAAAATTATATACAAATAAAATTGAAATGATTCATAACATTGAGCTAATACACGACAGAAGACTATAAATGGATGCAGTATTCAGGACTGAAGCATCAAACCCATTTCTCTACATGTTTGGAATTGCTTTTGAATTTGCATTACTATTATTATGCATGAGACTGTAAATTCTGTGTAAACTGGTAACCAACAAAAATGATCATAAACCTCCAAAAGCCAAGTAAATACTGTGAAAACGTGAATATTTGTTTAAAGAGAAGAACCAGGTGCATGTTATTTACACTTCATTATAGCTCAGCTTTTAAAAGTTTCTGTCACAAAAAGAGAGAACATTCCATAACCATGAAATAGGAAAAGCTTCACATAAATTAGAAAATGGTTTATGTGGGGGGGGGGTGGAATAATAGGGGAAAAAATCAAAGCTGTAAGTCTGTTCCTGTAAACTAGGATTTGACACACATTCAATTAAGAAGTTGAGTTTTAGCTCAACTGCAAATCCTAAAAAGTCTAAATTCATAACAAGAGAATAGACTTGCTATACACAAAGAATTGTTCAGTTTGTCTAAAGCAGTGGTGCAGAAGCTCAGGACTCAGAGCTAAAGCTGATCCTCTTGGCTTCCCCAGAACATGTACTCCCTTCTTCTGATTGTGCTCACATTTCCCAAGATACCAGTTGTTGGCTGGTCCACAGCTTTTGTGCAGATCCCTCCCCCTCAGTTCTCAGTGGTTGAATGAGACAGGAGACCCAGCATTAGTTGTTGTGACCAGTAGTATGACATTCCTGGTGTAGAAATTAGATAAATTTCTTATTTCATCAGATCACTGAAGAATGATACTTCCAAAGAGGCTCTAGAGCTTATTTCTAGCAAAAGTATGATTATGGCCTCTTGGCTCCATAATTCTCATGGTGTCATAGAACACTAAAAGTACTTACTTTTGCTTTCCTCACCGTGGATTGTACATATTCACATATTCAACATATTCACAGTGCAGTCACTGTCTTCACTGCAGTCCTTTCAATGCGTCTGATTTACCACCTTGCATGAGAATTGCATTTCAGTTTGCAATTCACTCAGTAATGCCCCATTCATAATCATGTTGTCCAAAAAATGTCCACAAATTCTCAAACATGCATTCATAGTCACAAAATGTGAAGTGCTAAAAAGGAATAATAAGGAATAACTTAAAAACTGTCATGCCCCTGGTCATGTTAACTATTCTGATTTGGTGTTGGCCCCATGTAGAGTAATCGGATTGGTGTTGGCCCCATGTAGAGTAATCGGATTAAATACTTGAAGAGAAAAGAATGTGACTTCTCCTGTGTACCAGTTTCAGCCATGTACTTTATGATGTAATTAATGGCCTCCTATTTGGAGGGTTCAGAAAGTGGCTTCACCCCAACCAAGACACCCAGGTTGGCAACCTGCAATTCTGCATGTTATTTCTCAGCAGGGGTTGCTTGCTTCCTCCATGTACCTTATCAAGCAATTATTGGTCCCAACATAGGAATTTAGAGGGATACCACCCACTAAACACCCCAGCAGTTTTGCATAAGATTGGAATGTTAGAGATGCCAAAAGTTTTATAAAGAAATCCAGACTTTGCCCCTTAAGACGAATGTATGTTGACACAGCCTCTTGATTGTATTCTCTTTCTTGACTAATTTTAAGACAGGGCAGACAACTTGTAACCCTGCAGATTTTGGGCTGGAACCCTCCTTCAGCCCTGGACAGCATAGCCAATGGTGAGTGTTGATGGGAGTTGTTGTCCAAAGGGCAACATTTCTAGGAGAAAAAATGGGTTAAAAAATTCCCAATGAATCCTATAAAAACCTAATCTGTTTCTGCCCACCATTCTTGAGATGCTGCTTTCACTGGGTTTAGGACTTCCTAGGTCCCATTATGAACCTCTTAGGTCATTTTCCCCTTTGAATTGCATTGAATCCAGAAGGTAGTGGGGAGTCGGTGAGGATGCTGAAACATCAGCCCTGCCTCCCAGCAACCAAAGTTTGACAGGACTACAGAATGGTCATGGGGTTCTGGATTGCAACACTGGGATCTGGGAAGAGCTATTGACCAGTGATGAACTGTCTGGGAATGAATGGAAAAGCTGGTAAGATCACAGTGTCACTGCAGTAGGAATGTTGTGCTTTAAGCCCTCACTCCATTTAAGGTGAAACCTGTAATTACCATAGTAACTGTTCCTCAGCAAAATTGTTATGAACACAAGCATCAACAAGCAGGAAATGTGTTGTGTGTTTTCACTTCACTGTGTTGGAGACGGAGATTATCAGTAAGGCTTGATTGGAATAATGTTCCTCATTTCCAGAGATAACATCCTACAGACCAAAGCAAAAAAACAAGAACAAACAACACCCCCTCATTATTAGGTCATTGAAGGAAATAATGTTAAAACAGTGGAGCTTATAAAAATTGAGCTTATATTATAGGGAAAAGGTAAGAAATGTCCACTCACAATAATTTTGAGGCCAATGTAGCCTTGACCTGCAATATGAGAGATAAATCTTTAGTATGGGGATAACCAATCTGAGCTCCCTGACTTAATGCACTATCCATCATTCTGATTTTATCAGTGTTTGACATATACCACCATTAATTAACCATGCGGGCAGTTTTGCCTCATTTACCAGGCTATTAATCTGATAGGAAGCAATGCAGCAGTCTGTGGGAAATGTGTGGGTGCCCCAAGAATGATTCTGTCTTCAGAAAACATGGAATAATATCATCGTTAAATACAAGGAAAGAGAGAAAGAGAAACATGAGCCAGTCTGTTGAAAATCCCATTCAGATTCTCCTTCCTCTCCCATCTGTCTTGCACTGGCCATCATCGCAAGATGTTGTAGAGTTGGAGATATCCCATCCCAATGGCCTTAATGCTGCAGCTTATGCATGGACAATGTACAGATCCAGATGGTCTTGCTTTCTCAGTCCTCCATATCCTATGCCCACCTTAATAAAGCTGTTAAACTGATGTTCTCCACAAAATCTAAACTGGCTAACAAGGATTTGAGCAAATCTACCAAATCAGGGGTGAAAACTAGGGCTTCAATCTCCATTTTCAAGCCCATTTTGGAAACATCCCTCAACCCACAGTTTACCAGTTTGGACACCACAACAACCTGTTTTTGGCAAGCCAGGGAGTGTTCTATTAAGCCGAGTGCATACTGGAAGGAAAAGGCAGATGTCCCAGTGGCTCACGGTGCTCTTTGCCAGAGCAGCATTGAGTCTGAGATTGTCCATTGTAAAGAAAAGAGGGTTGGTCAAAAGGCAGCCTTCATTTTACTGCCTCATCTGTAGGTTACTGAATGGTAAATACTACTTGGGAGGAAATAAACTTGCTGTCATGCATGGAACTTTTCCACAGTTCTGTAGAATTACTCCAGAAGACTTTTGTTTTTTTGGTGACTGGTAAGTTGAAGGTAGAAACATTTCCTCACACACTTTTTTAAGTATTTCAAAACAGACAGCTCCCTTTAATTTCCTAAAAATTTTTCCAGGGGGGTTAATCACTGGGAGGGCTTGTCACTCTGATGCAAGACATTCCAATCAAAAGTTTTCCCTTGATAATGTTCAGCTTGTGCTTGAATGAAACAGATTTTGCTGGAACCATAAAGCAAAATTTCAATGGGAAAGAGCTGGCACTATTATGTGCATTTTGTTTTTCAATTTACAGAAAGTTGCATTTCCTTTTGTTTTGCAGTGTTCTTCAAATTGTTACACCTTTCCTTATTAGACCATGACACAAACATGCCCTTACACAGTTCGCTTGCTGTTGGTTCTGTGTTTGCTTTTCAAGAAATTATTAGAAAAGGAATCCATTGTGAAAGTGATCCGGCTAAGATGGAAGTCAGTGAGATAAATGTATTATTTATTGCATGAGTACGGATACCTTTTCAGCTCAAGGGCTGAATTCAGTTTCAGAGAAGCTCTCAGGACTAAAGACCAAAGGGGTGAGGCCAAAACACCCTCAAAGAAGTACCAGAATTTTATATAAACCTTAAAGCTCTTGCTACCAACATGCAAGCCTTAGAAGAGGCTATTAGAATAGCATAGAATAGAATAGAATTAGTGAGGAATCCACCAAATGATTAGTCGTTTGGGGAAAGAGGTGGGGCTAGGTAAAAGAGATTGAGGCTGTCTGGAAAACTCCATGGCACCAGATTGGGACCCAAGTTGTCCCTCCGGCCTGAGGCCTCCCATTCCTGATTGACTAAACTTCAGTTCCTAGCTTACAATCTGTAGAAGTGATGGTACCATACTGAACAGATTAAAGGGTTCTCAGCTCCCTGGGAAAACATAGTGTAAACCTGCACGAGGGTTTCTTTTGGTCCAAAGGAAAGAAGCCAGGGCTCTGAAAACTTGGCTGCATTTATGTGGCCAATGCACCATCATTTCTCTGTGCCTGGCTGAATAAAACGCTTGAACTACAGTTAGCATTCCGGTCTGCTCATGTCATCAGCCAAACTTAGTTCTGTAAGTCTCCATCCTCAGGGTCAATGGAGGAAGCTACCCCCCCACACACCCCACACAAAAACATATTATTTATGAGGTGTCCTGCTGCCTCAGCAAAGGATCTGCAAACAGTCTTCCGACATTTTTTTTAATTGCCGTTTCAGTCAAGCATGCCTTGCCGTTTCACCAGCCCAAATTACTGAAGGGCACAGATCTATCTGCTTTCTCCTGTACACGGAAAAAAGCCTCCCAGGCAGAGGTTTCAGTTCAGCACATTCATTACCTTTTAATTGCTTCTAAATTGCATTGTGACCTGTCGCATCGATAGCAAATCTATCTAACAGAAACTAGCACAATTTGAGCATATGTGGTGTTAAAAGCTTTACTGGCAGTTGCTGTTTTGTTACTCAGTTGCATAAAGGACATTCCATGAAGGACAATGTCATTTTGAGAATTCCCCCCACCCCCACCCCAAGTACTGTAATACTAACTTTCTTTGTAAGTGTCTTTGTATGCCAGCTCTGTTAGATGAGAAACAAGTGTGTTTCTTTTGGACTCAGAACAACACATCTAAATAAAGATCAGGAGATCTCTCTCTCTCTCTCTCTCTCTCTCTCTCTCTCTCTCTCTCTCTCTCTCTCTCTCTCTCTCTCTCGCCCCCTCCATTCCACCATCTTTTTCTTCCTCTTTAGGTATGATTTTTTTCCAAGCAAATTTCTCCCTGACAAAATATTTTTTTTCATAAGTCTTCAATGTCAGATGTAACATAGCTAAAGAAAAATGCGCCTGCATGCAAAGTCACTACTGAATCCAGCATTTCCATTGACTCTTAAGGCATGGCATGAAATCACCCCTGGAGAAAAGATAAGCTTGACTACCTTTTAGGCTGAGCCTCAGCAGGAGCAATGCCATAGAAGGGAATCTATCATACCAACCACTGAGAAAGCGGAGGTATAAAAATCATTGCTCCCCTGGAAGACTTATTCAAAGCTATTTTGCAGTTGCTCAAAGAATGGCTTGGCACCATCCTTCCTTCTAATGATTACAGCCGGCTGCGTGTTGTTGTGGTCGCTTTTTACTGACTTTATGCCTTTCACCTTGAATAAATTAGAAGGGTTGTAAACACCCAGTTGGATATATCCACGTTGTTGTCATTGTTGTAGCTTCCTGCTCGTAAGGACTGGATCCATTCCTCCTATAAAAGTTATTATTATAATTATTATTATTATAACATTTCTATGCCGCCCCTTGCCGAAGTCCCTTGAAAGGTTGTGGAATCAGAAGGTGAGACCAAGAGGTGGGGCTTGAACCTGCAGGTGAAATGCTAGGCCAATAGACCGAGGAAGAAGACAGACCATTGCTAAAAAGCAGGTAGTTTCAAATTCTGTGGGAAAGTTTACTGCGCATTCTAAGAGGGATTGCGGAGAGACCTATCACCAGTATTCCAAAGATACATTCTTAGGTTAAGAGGGAGGAACAACTGAGAAGTTATTCCTCCCTGATGTCGGAGGTTCTACCTTGAAGACATGGTTGGTTTTTGTTTGTTTTTTTTCATTTTGGAATGGAGGAGAGCTATTCAGTTTGGAATCTGCTTTAATGGGATGTGGGGCTTCATGGGTGTTCCAGACAGAGAACTGTCTTGTTCTGGTCCACGCATGATCTGTTCTGGTCTCCTGTGAGACTTCAACTTCACCATTACTAATTTTCCCACCCATCTCATGTAGCATATTTCTCACTGTAGAGTGAAGTCAATCACCAGTAAGCCGGGCTGGGAAGGAATTCTACTTACATGCAGACTGGTTCAGGGTTCTCACATCCCCCATTAAAGTAATACTGCACCAGTGGTATTGATTATTTGAATTGTATGACAGGGTTAGCTCAGGTGCAAAAGTTTTCAATGCTCCATCCTCTGGGTTGAATCTACTTGTAAGGGGGAACAAGACTAGGCTTCCCTCTCTTTCCCCAAGACTTATCCCAGTGAGCACCATGCCATACCAACAGCAGGCAGACTGATTCTCACATCCATGCCCCATGCCCCTACCCAATTCCATTCCAAGATGGAACCAATAAAGTTGTGGTCAATTTCATCTAAGTCCACATTTTGCTCTGTTTTCCTTTCTCATCCCTCTCCAACAGGATTTCAAGCCCTAACACTGAAATACTAAGCAGTATGCATTAACCAAGCTGAAGATTCTGGATTTAATATTATGGCTCGCCTGAAATGAAGCACATAAAACTTTTGAGGTAGATGTTAAGTTTATTCACACAGGGGAAGGGGGAAAGAAATGAAAAGACATGTAAGAATCAGAATAAACTTTGGAAACAGCACTTCAGGCAAAAAATGAAATAAATAAAACTTCCCTGCACTTGCCTATAGTATGGGCTTTCACGTAGAACAAGATATAAACTGTGATGCTGAGGGTTAGAACCCAAAGCAAGATGAAGGATGAAAACACATAAAACCAAACACAGAAGGCAAAAAGTAACAGCAATCGCTCTGATTCCACTCTGACTAGCCTTTGACAAACACGAAATGAACCTTCCTAGCCAATCCCTAGCTAGCTGAATATTTTCTCCGGGCTTTCAGGAGAATGGGGAGCAGAAAGTTCTCAGAGCAGCCCAGCTGAAAACATGGAGGGGAATTTTGCAGGAGTTCAGCCTTGAGACTGAAATATCTTGAAATAATGCACGCTGCTGAGTTAATGAGTGTGTGCTGATCTGTCTTCCCAAAATGGAGTTTTCACAGGCAGCTAAATCCTAAAAGAAAATGGATTTCTGGACAGAGGTTGTCATACACCTTCTGGTGGAGGAACCATTTCCTACCCCTGTGTTAAGAGTGTGATGACATGTTAAAAACTGGCATGGGGGTGGGAGGTAATTATATTTTACCTACCTTTCTCTCAGGGGTAGACCTATTATGCCTTAGGTTAATAAAGCTGGCATATTCTAGAATTGTTTGTATTTAAAGTGGTTTTCTAATCAATGTTTTTTTGGGTGGGGGTAATCTTAGATGAACAAATTAAATAATTTCAAAACCAGAGGACTTGGCATACTATTAAAATGCACAGTCCATGGGTAGATGCATCAGAGCAAGTGCATCTCTTCTGCAAGGGACTGGGGCTGCCAAGGCAAAGCCACACTTGGAGTTCCAGGACTGCATTCAGCAAAATGCTTCGAAGAGGCCCCAAGCGAAGCGGAACGGGCTTGCCCACAATATTCTGAAGCACGTCAGGTAACATCAATGCGGCCAAATTTCCCTGTCTATGTTCATTTTTGGCCAATTGTTTGGGGAAGGACAGAAAGAAGTTATATCCACAAATAGTGCAAAGGGATGTCCATTTCAGAGAAATTGTTCAGCAGGCAGGGTTTCTGTCCTGACCTTATAATGATGAGGTGGCCAAGAGAATTGTATGTGTAACCTTTAGTTTACAACTTTTGTCCTGTTTCCTCCCTCCTTCCTGGGAAGCTCCTTAGGGGATTAACCAGGACTTTCTCTTTTAGCGTTCCACTGTTGAAAGCTGGGCAAGCTGTTGTTAACATTCCTTTCTAAAACAACAAATAAAACAAAAAATAAATATTCCTCAGTATTCTTCTGCAGCAGCTAGACAAATCCATGCAGTGGATCAAGGCTGGTCCTATCATTAGCCAAAGCGAGGCAGCTCCCTCAGGTAGCAAATTATGGGAGATGACAGCACAGCATTGGAAGACAGAAACTTACTTGCACTGCTTAAGTTAGCCTGGTATTCTCAGGTGTAGGGAGGATGCTGTTCTGTTATCATCAGAGAATAAAAACTTAACTGTCAGTGCAGTTGACTATTTCACATGAAATAGGAGGCAATGCCACCTTCTTCTTTGTCTCTGGCAGCAAAATGCAGCTGGAAGCCATCTGAGAAGGATGGTTTAACTGGGAGTCTTGCAGTGAGCAGGGACCCAATGGCCTTCTGGTCCCTTCCCACTCTGCTGTTCAGTAATTCTGTGATTTTCTATCTTCAGCCAGCCCTGTCAATGGCTGCTGGTTATATCCATTCATCCATCCATCCGTCCATCCGTCCATCTTTCGCATTTGTATGCTGCCCCATAGGCGGAGGCTAGTTGTATGGTCCCTAGTTATATGGGTTAGTTGGTGCGAAGTTTAGCAGGAGGATTCTTTTGTGCTTATCTCCTGCCTCTAGATTTTTCTCAGGCAGCAGATTGGCCTCACTGTTAACCGAAAGCTGGACTAGATAGACTTTTGGTCTGATGCATTTTGTCTCTTCATAGGTTGTGTTAGGTAGCAAACTACCTAACTTCCTTGAATTTGGCGGAACACAATGATTTTGCACAATTCTTTCCCCCTTGGTCCCAGAGCCTGAGGCTGGCTTTTTTGAGTGGAAAGGATAAATACTTAGATTTATCCACCCTCACTGCATCAGGGCATTCAACTCTGCCATAATGGCTTTTATATTTAGAAAATAGATGTCAGAGTGCTTTGAATATTATACCGTGCCATCTGCAGTATAAGTAAAAGCCTGAAATATTAGATTGGACCAAACTCTCCTATGCTATCTTTTTTAGTGAAGGCGGGGAGGAAGAGACTTTCACATCTAAACACTTTGGTTGATTCTTTAATAGAAAGATAATGTCGCAATCAGTTTGTAAATATTAAAATTAATTGAATAGTCATTTTAAAGGAGAAAGGAAGGGAAGAAAAAGAATATGTGCTGAATAAGCCTTCCCCTTCTCTAAAACGACCTGGTTTATAACTGCAGCTGTGAAAGCAATTTAATGAAGACATCCTGCAGAGCAAAGCTATGTTGCGTAAGTGTCAGTGGTGTTTAGTATGGGAAGGAGGAGAAATTATTGCATGTATTAAATAAACACCCCCAAAATGATGTCAAGTATAATGTTACACAGCAAGGCACCTCTGAATTATAGCCACCGCTGAACATGTATCTCTGCTCTCTCATGTTCATCCCTTACAACACGTAATAAATATTGCACATTCTGTGGAGGCTGCTTGAGTGGAACATCATAAAACCAGCTCCGCTGGAGATTTCAGCCCTGCTGTGCTTTGCTTGGCAAAGGGCCGGAGGAACTAGTTGGAGAGGAGTTGTTATCCCTCCTTGCTCAGTTCTGGTCACAGAGATATAGCTGGTAAATTTTGGGTGGCCTCTTACGCACCAAGGAAAAAGAAGATACCGGTTTGCATATTTATGTATTATATTTCTCTCCTGCCCTTTTCTTTTTAAAAAACTCAAACTGACTTACCTTATTCTTCTCTTGCTGCTCTCAGTCTTATCCCCACAACAACAACAACCCTGTGAGGTAGTTTGGGCTGAGAGTCCATGACTGCCCCAGAGTCACCTAGCTGGCTTCGTGGCTGAGCAGGGACTAGAACGCAGATCACCTAAGTCCCAGACCCATGCATTTAACCACTATACCACACCATCTCTTTTACATAACTAGGGCTTCCCCCATGCTTGCTTATACTTTTCTTTTGTGCAAGGATGGTACTTTTGGCCTGCACAAATATCTGTGCGCAATGAATAAATATTGTTTATTTCCGTAGTAAACAACCAAAGCTCTCCGAGCAACTCACAGCAATTCAAGGCTAATTGTCATACATATGTTCTGTAAAACATACGCAGTTCTATGTGTCCCTAATACTTACACTTATAGAGTTATACAGCATAGGTATGCTGTAGCCCAGCAGTGCTAATCTATAGATATATATATGAGATAAATGCAGTTGTAGAAATCATGAGTATCATTTAATCTGTATTAAATACCAGTACAGCACATCTCACCATCATGAGGAAGACTGACTGGGTGACCATTTTAAACCAAATGTGAAGCAGATGACTGTCCTTTGTAAATTGGATGCTTGGACACAGTGGAGTTGTACTGAAAAGGACAAATCCTAAATGCGTTTCTTAGTGCAGTAAATCCTAACGTTTCCAACCAGTGTGGCCCTCAAATAAATAGAACTAAAGTTCAGACTATAGGCACTCTCCAGTTAGGAGCTCATTCTCTTATCTTTGGTTGTGTGTATTTGCACATCTGTGCCTTTATTTCTCTTCTTTTCTTTTTTCATAAGAAGATGGGAGGCTGCCTTATGAGTCAGTTCATGGATCCACCAACTCCATTATTGTCAAATTGGAAGCAGTTCTCCCAGACCTCATACAGAAGTCTCTCCAACTACCTGTGACCCCTATAAGTGGAAACAATAAGACAAAACTAGGCAACCTTTGAGACTGTGAAGACATTTGGAAATTTAAGAAGCTGGACACAAACCATAAAATTATTGTAATGAGTGGCATTGACTAGTCACAGCAGATAAGTAACCAGCCCATAGACAAATCAGGTGGGGCTTCCTACGTTGCTTTGATGCAGTTCCAACCACCAGTAAAAAAAAAAATATAGAAACCCTTTTAATAAAACTTAGGGAGCGGCACAGTGTTTCGGTGGAGATTGCAGAAGGTCTCTGGGGATAAGTTGCCTATCAGGGACTGAATGTTGGACTTCCACTATATGGTGTACCACTGAGCTATGCCTTTCCTTCTTTTGAAACTAGAAGAGGCATGATGGTGAAATGCCTAGCACCACACCTCCTCCTTTTCGCCACCTGAACTATCTGGCAATTTGTGATAAGATGTCAGCACACACTGAGTTTCCCTGCCCCTAAAAAATGACAGCCAATGAAATGGAGTGAGGGAGGAGATGCCATCATATTCCATTAAGTTTAACTAGACATTAGCAACTGGGAGAAGGATGGAAGAGGTAGTAGGAGATCCAGTGTTGCTCCTTTCAGATTTGTCCTTCAAGTCTAATTATGGCCACATTAGAGGAGAGGTCACCTTTTTCTTGATCTTTTTCCTTTGATAAGAAATTTCCAACCAACCAGTGGGAAAGTCAACTGAACCCACCTCCACTCTGAACGTGGTCATCTGTGAAGGAGGGTTGTAGCATCAGAGGAACATGCATTGGACAGATAATCCCAGGCCTAAGTAATGGTGCAGTTCAATGCCATGGAAGATAAAGCTCGCAATGGCTGGTACCCATGGCTGTTGAATAATTTTTGAGCATAAATGTCATGAGATGCAGAACTCACATCTTATGCAAATGGGATTTCGGCTGACCTGAATAAGGTCTTGACTACATGGGCCAGCATAATTCCAAATGGATTGGCCATGCAATCTAGCCAGCCTGCCTCTGCATGCAGGGCTACTCCAGGGATTGGCTGCTCCTTCTAATGGGATCCAGGAATTTTATTTTTCCGCCATGCTAACAAAATTAGCTGAAGATTTGTGCATTTTTCACCTTCCATGGATATTGCCTTGGTAATTTGTATATAATCTTTTCCCCCCGGTTAATTAAGTCATCACAAGTTTGGTTGGAAATGATCTCAGCGGAGGAAACTGAGGCCTCCAGACAACAAACGGAGATGCCAAACATGGGGGCCTTGGCAACAACTGGGAACAACCCACAGTTCTGGATAGTTTCTGGGGAATAGGAACTGTATCCAAACCAATGGAAAACTATTTATAGACACATCTCAAGATAGGGCTCAGGCATGAACCAAATGAACTGGGCCTAAGTGAGGCATGGACAACCTGACAATCTCCCAGACAAGCTAAAATAACATGTACTGTGGTCTTCAGCTTTCCCCCTGCTCTGAACTCAACCTGTTTTGCTTTGGTTCTGTACTATAAAGTCATCTCTGACTTATGATGACCCTATGAATGAAAGTCCTCTAGAAGGTCCCGTCCGTGACAGCACTGCTAAGCTCTTCTAATTTCAAGACTGTCGCTTCCTTGATGGAATCAATCCATCTTGTTGTTGGTCTTCCTCTTCTTCTTCTGCCTTTAACTTTCCTAGCATGGAGTCTTGCCTTCTCATGATGTGTCTGAAGTATGGCAGCCTTAGTTTTGTCATGTTTGCCTCTAGGGGAAGTTCTGGCTTGTTTATCCTACTTATAATTAAATTAAAGTTGTGACCAATGTTTAACTTAAGATCAGTGTCCACCTCTTCCTTATCAAAAACAAATACATACATTTCCTTACCTACTTAATATTAGTAATCCATATGAACCATTCCTTTATTTATCCACTTGCTCAGTTCCCAACAAGCTGGGTGGAAATGAACTTGCGACTCCTGACATTTTTGTCACCAGCTGGGTCACTCCATTTCTTCTAGCCTACCTGGCTAAATTGATGAGGCTCATAAATTCCTCTCCTCCATGAATTGTGCTGATTATAATCACTGAACTTGAAATTCCTTACTGTTAATTTAATGATGAGACTCGTAAATTTCAATCCATGAACTGGGCTGCAGCCCAGCTCGGAATTCATATTAGCCAATGAGCCCACTCCATTTCTTTTGCCAGCCTTCTAATGTCTTACACAATGAAATAGTATCCTAGTGTCTGTAGAAACGACAGACAGAAAGTATATATTAGTCAGCTCCCATGTTGTTTTATTAATATTGTACTTATTAATTTTTTATGCAGACTAGACAGTGCTTTACAACCTAGGTGGTTGGAGGGGTTTTTAATGCTATTTTGATATATGTATTTATCATGGAGTTGGTTGGAAATTTTATTGTATAATAAAAACTTGTCTAGCTTTTACAGTTATGAAGAAGCTGGAACCATATAGGAAAAAGGTCATCAAAACTCAAATAATTTAAGCCTATCATCTTGTGCCTATAACTACATTGCGTTTTCAGAAAGGAAACTCAATATTGATTGTTCCTAAGGCTCCAAAGATCAAGTATGCCTCTGTATCATTAATTGGAACTCCACCTCTCCTCTCCCTCCCCTCTGCTTTATTTTGCATGGCAAGCTCAATTTCCATTTGTGGAAGCCTTGCAATTGTTATAAGATTTGCAGATAGGTCTATTAGATAGCCATTAATTAAATGACCACTGGAAATGAGGAGCTGCCCAGCTGGCAAACACTGTTTTGTAATGAATAACGCTTATATATTCGGGCATTAGTGACATCTCAGCATTTCCTGATACATTCCAAGGGAAACAAATCAAAGAACAATTTCAGTAAAAATAAATTCAGCTGAACACATACATTTCACTAGAGATGGAAATTTTCTAGTCCGGACTTGTTTCCTGTTTCTGCTGGAATTAATGATAGAAGTCGCAGGTCCAAAACAAACTTTGAAATTTGCTGGAATCATGTTGTGAGATGTGGGTGCGTGCCTGTTTTCAGATCAAGCCGAGGTGCAGAGCCCGAGCCCTAGAGCAGGATTCAACCCTTTGAGTCCACCCCTGAAAGCCTCTGAAGGTCCATGTCCATGTCCTTTGATCCAACCCTGTTTCTCTTAACCACTGATGATTGGAAAGTTTCCCGGCTTTTCAGCATTTTTCCCTATTCTTAAAAAACTGAAGGGTCTCTCTTAAGAGGAAGTGCTTTAAGTTAGATATGCAGAATTTTTGATCTCAGCCCTTTTGCCTTCACCCCTCACCCCGGCATGCACCCACCCCCCAAAGCTTGCTTGAAATGGAATTTGATCCTTGGGTTCAAAGAGGATCAACACCCCTTGGCTAAATTGAGGGTCCACCATATAGTAAGTTTTAGCTCTCATTGAGTATGAGCTGGGATAAATGATATGACTCACTCCGAGCTTCTGACATGGAGAGCATTTAAAAAATATGGCATCAGGCAGCATTTTATTCATTGGAGATAATAAGGATAAAGACAACGCAAAACAAATGATAGCCTGTCATTCGCATCGCCCTTAATCTGCAGAAAGCCTGTCATACACTTTGTGATCATTCATTTTATCGTTACAGCAGTGGAAAAGAGCAATCGCCTCTTTTAGAAGACATACTGTGGCACAGCACAAATACATAATGTGGGGAGGCATTGTCCCCAAGAATTTCTAGTCTAATTGCTACTTTTCTGGTTTAATTAATTAATTAATGTGACTTCGATGCTTGTTAAAGATCTGAGGCTGTCAAAAATAAAACCACATGTCATACCCACGCTGTGGTCATGTGGTTGTGCACAATTGCTTGGACTGGCAAAGGTGGGGCACTGATTAGCAACGGTGGCTGAGTAACTTGTGCCTGGAAAGGAGACACCGCTCAGCAGTACAAACTTCATTTGGTTACACAAGGACGTGTGCTGGCAGAATTTCAGTTCAAGAAGCCACCCTGGTTAAATGGAGCAAACAAGAAAGCTGCTTTGGCTCCACCTGGTGAGCTGGCAGTTACTCAGTATTTATGCAGGGAAACTGATTAGCTCTGCACAGGCAGTGACCTACTGCTATGTCTCTAACACTCTGAAATCAGATGAGTGATTATTATCCCTTTGCTATGTCTGAATCTGTTCTGTGAACTGGATTGTGCCATGGGGGGATGTAGCCTCCTCTTGGAGACTTACTGGGGGTGCAGATGGGGGGAGAGAGAGAGGAGGAGGGAGCGAGCCAGCCAGCCAGCGAGCCAGCCAGCATGCATGCATGCACGGGATGGTGGTGACCCAAAGGTGATTAGATAGGGCACCATATCTTTCATCATCCAAATGTGGGAATGTGGGAAACACCTCACAAAAAAGAGAAAAGGGAATGACTAATTTGTATAGAATCTGTATGTGCTAATTTATACTCATAGATGCAAAATAATTACTGTAATTTAAATAGAAATCGGTTGCATCTCCCCATTGTGAGGAAGAGCACTTGACCCGCATGCATGCTGTTTTCTATCCAGGTGCTAACTCATGATGGGGAACTCCAAGGCCTCTGTTTTCTCTTCTGGTGGTTCTTTGACTTTAAACCAGGTTTGGAGCAGGCAGCCTTTCAAATAGGATGTCTGTAGTCTAAAGAAGGACTCTTGGTGAAGAGACTGGTTTTTCCTGATGAATGACAACTTGGAGCCTACTCCCATCCTTCCCTCCCTCCTTCTTAGAGCAGCCTTTTCCAACATGGTGATGTCTAGATGTAGCATCATAGAATGCTAGAGTTCGAAGGGGGCAGAAGGCCATTGGGTCCAACCTGCTGCTATTGCAGGACACTAAGTTACACCATCCCATTGGAATGTGTAATTTCCATTTTGCTCTAGAAGAATGAGGATTCAACTGGGTTTTCTACTTTCTCAGGGAGGATGTGGTTTGTGTTGGCTCACAATGGCCCTACATTTGGTGTCTGGTTGAAAAATATATGTATGGCCTTTTTGATATTCTCTTTTTGTAAACTACAGGGTTTGTATTTTGCTATTGAATTTCAAAGCACTTGATTATCTGACATGTAGATGATGGTAAAGACCTGTGAACCATGATAATCACACAGAGTTGCTTGTTATGTGAATGCAGCCTCTGTGTTGAGTTGGGGGGAAAGAAAAACTCTCACTCCCACATTCAACCTTTCCATGGAGACTTAAAAACTTTGCAGCCTTCACCAGAGGAGACATCAAGGAAGATTAAAACAAAATAGCTCAATAACAGTCACTGTTTCTTTTGATCAGAAGTACTAAGGCATGAGGAACAAGATGGGGTGGTTAGGAGCTGTTGTGTTTTTGAAGTGGCAGCCATGTTTTTTTCCCCACCAGGTGCCCCTCTGAATGGGCCAAGATGCAGTTTGGGAGAACAAATATGTTGATGGCAGGAATGACTAAGCTTCAAGTTCTCTGAAGTTTCTACTTCATCATGGTTTCCATCCTCCTGGATCAGTCTTCCCACTGTTGGTATGTTTCCCATCAGTCAGTATGCCTAAAATTTAATTCCAAGGTGCAGCATTCCCTGGTTCACCTGCTTCTTCCTCTGTGGTCCACACATAGAGGTTGAATGGCAGGAGTAGCTCCTGCAGTTGCCACTGTTTCTGGAGGACTCTGTGGTAGTGGCATACCAGGACCATGGCAATCATGATCCCAGGTTCAGACAACATAGCAAGCCATTTCTTATCATGGTGTCTAAAGATCAAACTTACCATAGTGAAATACCATGATTGGGTTCAGACAACATGGCAGACTAACAATGGTTACCCCCACCACCGCCATTGTTTGTTGCATTGTCTGATCCTAGATAGTAGTTTGTCTTTACGTATTAATCTCTCCTTCTAGCTTTGTCAACCAGGAACACGGGAGAGGAGAAGATTGGCTGGAAGAGAAGAACTGAATGCATTTGAGTTTCCGTGGCAGTGAATGATTTACCCTTGAGTTTTTTAAGCTTTTACTGGCGTGGGGCTTTCTTTGTGTGCCTAAATAGATATAGCAAACAGATTAATATTTTGTGAGCATCACATGACAAATGAATAGGGAAAAAGTTCTATAGATCTTAGATTTTATCACCAGAGTTCACTTTATGGCAAGTGAGATAAAATAAAAAGGCCTGACAAAGGAACTCAGCTCCACCAAGTCTCGTGTTAATTGGAAGTAAACTCTACAGAACACAATGGTGGCCGCCGCCTCCTCCTCCTCCTCAACATGCATGATCATAATCACTGATTATTTTGGCACCTGGGGAAAATAATCTCAGAAATGCTTCTTCCCCTACTAGGCAGTAAAAGCAGACCTATTATAAATTCAGGAATGAAGAATTCCTGCCCATTCCTGACACTTGGACACAGTTTACACCATGTGATGAGTTCGGTAACTTGCAGATTAGGCACTTTGATTGTGTTGAGACAACACAAAAAAGCCAGTTATGAAAGCCAGTGTGGTGTAGTGGTGAAGAGCACAGGACTGGGAGTCAGGCAATCTAGGTACAAGTCTCCAGTGATCTAGTTCTCGTTCTAGTTCTAGTAGTGGTTTATAGCACTGTGTAAACCCAGAGTCAAAGCCTTTTGACAGAGACAGTTAGCTCACGCTGCCAGGTGCTGTCAGGGCAGTCTTGGGAAGATGTACATTATGAAAGCAATGGACAAGAGAGGTAGAGGGGAAATCCAGCCTTTTGGCATGGTAGTTAATTTCTCTCTGTTTGTGGCACAAGCACTAAATATTGGATATCTGTGTTGATTACTTATTTGAAATATTTGTGATATGGAACACTAATTTCTGCAAAATGAAATGAAATTTTAGGAAGCTCTAATGAAAATCTAATTGAATTATGTCCATATTAAGGCAGTGTATTCATTTTACTGTGCTCATGTTAATGAATCTCCCACTGCTCATTTAGTCATTATCATTTTTCATTTTCAGAGTTCAGTATTGTCTTGCTATTAATTTGCCACTGAGCTCGCCTTTGTGTAAACCTGGCTGTGCTCATAATCCACAGAGGGGTGGAAGGGAGGCAGGAGTAGAATATACCTTATCAAAAGGCTACAATTTTACTTGTGGCCCACCCTCTAGAAAGCCAGAAATTAATTTGAGTGAAAACTCATGTCCTATGCAGGCACTCATCCTGCTCTCACAGCAGCCAAAGCTGTGCTGGGGGCAGAAAGGTCCATATAAGCCCCACCCCAATGTCCAGCGCCTCTGAAGCCCATTGCACTAAAGGTCATTTGGCCTCAATGTTTGAAAGTAGGATTGTTAGTGTGTTTCAGGAAAAAAATCAATTCTTCCAAACAACAGCATAGCAGCTCAGGAGACCAGAAGATGTCTTTGTCATGTGACCTGTACTAGCCAGGAGGTACATGCTGGGACAGAAAAAAACTACTTTGTCTGGAGGGCAGTCTTCCAATTCTACATCTGCCTTCACCCTCAGATGTCAGGACTTGAATTACTGATTGGTTAATTTGTTCTGGCTGTGTGAGAGCTGTGATGCCTTCTGAGAAATAGTCCTCTGCTATTTGGAGATGATGGAGAAAAGTTATAAAAACATGCACAAATATATATGAAAAGGTGAATAGTTGCCTAAGTGGTCTATAAAACAGCCAGCTAACCTGAGCAACTTTCATGAATTAATGGCAGAGCAAACCTTGTCTTTTCATCTTCCCTGCCTGCCTGCCTGCCTGCCATCTAGAGACACCAAAAAGGTCTGGAGATTAGTTTATTGTCTCATAGATTAGATGATGTAACCTAGAGCTGAAGAAATGGGCTAGCGATAACACTCAGAGAGGGGCTTCCTGGTACTGTCTTGTGATGGAAGCTGCCTTTTATTCATACAGAGAGCAAACAAGGAAAGAGAAGGGATAGAAAAAGAGTGTTCTGCAGGATCATGCGAACAAACATCAGGTGTGCATTTGTGCACCATTTTTATCCTTGCTGGAAGCATCCCTCAGCCTGCATGATGTGTTTCTTTTGCTTGCACAGTCAAACAAAGCTCTTTGTCCTTGGACACTAGCAAAGGCACAACTCACCACTGCAGGTTTTGCTTACATGACATGAATCTTTCACAGGCATCAGATACAGCTTTGTTTTCCTAAGTGAACAGAACTGGATCTTGACACCTAGAGGATGTTTTAATTTACTGGCTGTGCAGAGCAGCAGACTATTTAGGGCAATGTATATACAAATTACATTTATTTGAATAGCTAACCCATGCACCTAACCCTTTCTCAAGAGACTTCTCTATATATGATTGCATAATCCTCCAACACTAGCAAGCAGATCTTTCACTAATAAGCAGCCAAGCTAGTAAACACAGAAGCTGAGGTTTGGGTGAACCTTCAGGAAGAGAAAGGAGAGCTCGATAGTTCAAGGCAGAGACTCTTTTTATTTCAAATATTGTTGCACTATAATCCCGAAATGGCAAATATTGCCCTTTAAAGCATATCATATATCAGGCTTGGCTCAACTAACAATATGGGAAGAACAACATGCAAAAGTGGCATCTATGGAATTAATGGGCATCAGTTTGATACAGAAGATCATCCACCCTATTATATTCCCTATCACAAAGCATGGGTGTGAAAGCTGGACAGGAAGAAAATTTTTGCATTTGAAGGATGTTTCCAGAGGAGAGCTTTGCAAATACCCTGGACTGACTAAAGACAGACAATTGGTTTCTAGATGACATCAAGCCAGAGCTTTCCCTAGAAGCAAAAATAACAAAATCAAGACTGCCATACTTTGGGCACATCATGAGAAGGCAAGCTTCTTCAAAGACTGAAGAAGAAGAGATGGACTGACTTCATAAAGGAAGCTGCAGCTTTGAGTTGGGTGGGGTGGTGAGGACAAGGCATTTTTCATGCATAGAGACACCATATGTGGGTACATAGCAACAACAGCATCATGTGAACTTGTTGTGTAAATCTGGAGGGCAGGATGCCATTCTTAGAGAAAAATCCTACTCTCATTTCCATACTTACAAAGCTGGCAGGGGTCAAGCAAGGTGGCTCTGTATAAGAAGCTGGATACCTTTGTTTTCTGTCAAGCTGGCTGTGGGTGGGGTCACCCCCTTTCTCTCCCCCCCCCCACTCTCCCTCTTCTTGTCCAGCAGACTTCCAAAGAGGTTTGAACTGATCTTCTGCAGAGGCATTTGGAAATTGCTCACTCCAGCTCTACAAGTTGGATGCAACGACATCAGTGCTAAGGCAGCAACAGCTAAGATTGAATGTTAGCTGATGGGATGGAAGTGGCCAGATACTTGCTTCATTCAGCACTCAGAAAATGCATTTCCTGGCTAGCAGGTTTGTCAGGGGGGTGAATCACTGTTTTTGGTCACCTCTCTTTTTAATGCAGTTCCATTTCTGAAGCTGCTCTCCCAAGAACTAACTCCGTGGACTCAGAAAAAAATGGCTGATGGAAGGTGTTTGCTCGTTTTCTACCTCTTCACAGCTGGTTATTTTGGATTTCTACTTGTAAATTTCTCTTTTATCACAACCTCAGGTACATATTTCAACATGAGAAACTGGGAGAAATATGACCTAAACTACCATTATAAAGATTGACAGTAACACTAACAAACACTTCAACTAATTGTTGAAATGAACAGATAATATTTTATTCTTTGTCACCCATTGTTAACATACAAGAATTAAAACCCCATGCCCAGAAGAAACATATGCCCTTAACTCTCAGTTTCATGGACTGAAATATGCTCCTGCTAGTGCAAATTACACCTGAGCAATTAATCAACAAATGCTTTATTTATCAATCAGTTAAACCTATTCATGCATTCTACCCTGGTTTTCATACAATTGTTTTCATTATTTTGCATTTTATGGATTCTGTTAGCTTTCTAGCATCTGCTTTCAGAGAGGAGTGGGATAAAATATGAGAAAAATACATCAAATAAAGGAAAGCTATGCTATAACTTAAGCAAGCTTTAAAAAAATAGCTGTCAGAGTTATAGGAACTATAACAGTATTTCTTTCAGAATAAGTGCCTTAAAAAGAAGAGGAAAATCACTGATTTCTCCTTTATAACAGTGTATCTTATTTGTAATCTGTGCAGAGTAATGACACTAAAGTACCATAATGGTTTGAACAGCGGTGTTGCTTATTGCTGTGATGAAAAGTGGACTGCGTGGAATGTGACTCATTGAAATATGAATGTACCTATTTTTGACTGCAGGAAACAAGGCTTTTTATGGCAAAATGGCCATTGTATTTAAGTGGGAAGTAGCACTGAGTGGGGAAAAACATATTCCTGGATGCATTTTCTAATATTTTATCCTTGGTATATGTCAATTTCTTTGCATATTTAAATACGATTTGTAAGAAGAAGTGCTGATGGGCAAGACTAAATAGCAATATAATGATAAAACATTACTAAAAGCATGTCATGCTGATCAGATTGAAGTGTAGAGCACCAACAATTCACAAAAGTAATAATAATGAACACTCTTATTCTAATCTTACTAAGTACAAAAAAAGCCAAGATTGGCATTTCAAATGATGCTGCAGTTTGTCAGTTCTAACACTGCAGACCAGGTATCAACATTGCAGTTAGACATGGGTGTTTTATCCATGGGATGGCAGATCCTGATTCTGGAGCATTCCGGGAATCCAACTTTTTCAACAAAAAGCCAGGCAAAGTGGGAAGAATGTTGGATGTGTCTTTACTTCCTTTCCCTCCTTGCAAACCATTGAAAGTTAGACAAGCTGCATTGGTTAAAAAGCATTTAGCAATGGGCAGCCTCCTTAGAAAGCATTTAGACCTGGATGGGCCTCTGGTTTGCTTTTCTGGAAAGATGGTGGGAGAAAAAAATGGAGAGGCTTGTGGATCAAGCCCATATGTGGCCTTTCTTCTCCCCTCCCTGAATCATACTGTCACCCCCATCTTTAACTGACCTCCAATTATAGTTTTGGAAGGGGAGGGAAACGCTGTCACATCTTGAGGGGGCTCCCTGGTGCCAGAGGATTCCTCTCTTCTCATCAAAGAGCCTCCCATGGGTTTTCAGACCACCCCGTCTTGGTGCCTGTTCTTTCTGCCTCTACATGCCTGAACTCTAGGCAGAGGTCTTTCAGAACAGATCTTGCTGGGATTACGTATTTTACACGCAACGTTTTTCAACTGTCTATCCCTGCCACTTTTCATCTGGACCAATTTATTTATTTAATTCGCATGCCGTCCATTACTTGCATCTCTGGACAGCTTACAACATAAATCAAAATAAAATTGATAAATTGACTATTCCACGCTGGAGTTTGATAGCCCCACAGTAAAAATGTCCCAGCCCTTGGTTGAGCTTACTTTGGATGAGGAAAATGTCCTTCTTTTACCCTATTTTTTCCCCTATCAGGTCTCGCTCATAAATGATACAGTCCTGGTTTCTGTATCTCAGTAATATAATTAAACATGAGCGAAATATGCAACCAGCACAAAATGTCTAATGAGAAGTGCAGAAGCTTGTAAATATCAAGCTAGGAAGCCCTTAATCAAAGGAAACCCAATGCACCAGGCTGTTCCTTCCTCCCACTGCCTTCTGCAGCTGGCATATTAGCTTAAATAACCTCATCATCTCGCACATCACCTAAGCACCTGCCAGCAATCATTCCCCCACATTATGGGGTAGAGAAGAAGACCTTCCAAACTGATAACGCACATGCACACACATTGTTTTTTGTGCTCTGTTTTACATAGCAATATATATGCAATGTATCATAGATATTCCCCTATGAACAATCTGTGAGATGAGCTAAAGGATGGAAGGATTTATATGAGATACTACCCAAGTACTTTCGGAATGCTCACTGCAGCATAAATGGTTAGGCTAATTCAAAACAAATCATTAAATTTGTACTAGATAGTTATTTTTATTCTCTTCCTTTTTGCCATCTGTCTACATATTTATTAATTTCCCCCATTGTTCCTTCCTTCCTTCTTTCATTCCTCCATTCCTTCCTTCCTTTTTTGTTGCTATTAAGACATTGATACATTATGTCAGCTTATCTTTTATTGTAACTTTTATCAGTGTGTCTGCATAATCTACATATCAGTCTCAAGATACACATATTAGTTAGTGATGGAACAGAGTCCTGCTTTTACTGGAGTCACTGGTTCCAGTGGATCCAGAAGCATTTTCAGAGTGGTCCCACCACCTCCTGCTTTTTGGAATATCCAGATTCCCCTATGAAATAAATGAAGATGCCTAGCATACGATGGGGGATTTGGGGTAGTTTTATTTCATTTCACTTTGCTTTGTTGCATTTTGGCTTGGTGGATTGGTTTGGTTGTTTTCATTCCTCCACCTGCCTTAGCAGCATGGTCAGAAAGTGGAACTACAAGTGGTTTTGGACTTCATTTCACAGTATCCTGACTACTGGCCATGTTGTCAGGAAACTAAAGCATCTGGGAACTAAAGTCTCAGATAACTAGAGATCTGTCAATTTATAATTGCCTTCCAATACAGTAAAAAAATCATTTCACTTTCAGTCCTAAGATGTGGAAAAAAGCACCTGAAATATGGACTGCTATCAGCTCAAGATATCCAATGAGGAGACAGTGTTTTTGCCAGCCCTCAGTGAATTGCAATCTTCTCACCTGAGAATGGACACTGGCACTCTCTATACCTCAAAGTACAGGTCACAAAATATTCCATTCTCTCCATTTTTCCATAGCACCAGAGGGTCCTCGGATGAGACAGGGTCTAGAATACTCCCACAACCATATTGATAGTCCACCTGTACTGCCTCACTGACTCTTAGTTTGGGGATATGGGGATAGTGGAGAGCCAGTGTGGTGTGGTGGTTAAGAGCATGGGCCTGGGACTCAGACGACCTGGGTTCTAGTCCCCGCTCAGCCATGGAGCCAACTGGGTGACTTTGGGCCAGTCGCAGACTCTCAGCCCAACCTACCTCACAGGGTTGTTGTTGTGGGGATAAGATGGAGGAGGAGAATGATGTAAGCTGCCTTGAGCCCTTTGTAGGAAAAAGGCAGGATATAAATTGAAAAATAAATTAAAAATAAATAAATAAATATGTTTCCTAGTCCAGGGTGAGACATCTGCATTACAGCAAAGGGTCAAGAAATGCACCACCCACTCACTGCAGGGATCAGCAAATTTGGCAAGGTTAATTCCACTCAGCTTCTCCATTTTCCATTACTGGATACTGCTCTCTGAACATGTGTTGTGCTTGACTTCATACTCAGGTCTGGAATGTGCAAAGTGGCTAAGGTTGCATCAAAATCAGAACACAGTTAATTTCTCGCTCATTGCAACTATTGAGCCTATCATATTAAATCTCTTTGCATACATTTGATGTGAATTTTAGAAGCTGTTCCATATTCCATGATGCACTCTTGAGTTTTGACTAGTGGAATGATCTAAAAATGTTACCATCCCACTAAGATCTATGTTGGAAATTTCTATGAACTGAAACAAATACTAACCATGATGATTTAAAGTAAGCTTGCTGGATTAGAATCATTGATCTAACATGTATTATAATAACTCATACAGCCAAGGGAAAAGAGGAAACCTCACCAAGACAAGAATATCAATTTGGCTTTTGGCCAGCTTAATTTATTTGTGTCAGGTGCAAGGTCCACACTACAATTCTTCCAATAGAAGGAGTTTTCCTTGCCTCCAAAATGAACAAACAAATCAAATGCCAGATGGATTCTTTCTATCTTACAGCTTACTTTGATGGAGTGGGTATTAACCTATTATTTTTTCAGTTGGATGTATTTATTTTCAGTCAATTAAGGGACAGTAAATACCAAGGTTGCAGTCTGTGATTCCAGGGGCTATAGGATTGCACAGATCTCTCCCTTTTGAAATTTGAAAGCAGGGAGAAAAGTTTAACCTCAGAGAGGCAGATGTTGACTTTATGGGTCTCCTGCATCAACATCCACAGCTGGTATGTTCCTAGTGTTCAAACTTTGATGTGGACAGCACAAAAAGGAGGTATTCCTCAGTGTTCTAGAAAAGACTGCAGATTTACAGGTTTCCTGGCACTAACCTACACAAAGAATGGAGAAGGAATTACACCAGCTGTGGACTTAGCAGTGTCCACTGCCCTCCCATTGGAATCTGTTGGTTAGAATAAAACAACAATCATGGACAACCCAGTAAATGGCAGTAAAAAGCAGCACAAAACACAATCATAGTGACGTTAGAAAATACATCAGAGGTGAAACATCTGGGGAAATAAAGGCAAAGAACACAAAGCAATAAGTAGACACAGTTATTACAGAACATACTTGAAAATTTGCTTGCTGATTTTCTTTTTGCAATGGCCAATGACATACGCCTCAGAAATCAAAGATATTAAAAGGTATCTTGGTTATCCACCTGGCCCAACAGAATTGTCCAAATACAAGAGGGAGACATGGGGCACCCTTGAGAAGCAGAAGAAACAAGACCCCTCCTGTTGGATGCTTCCCACCCCCTAAAGGACTGTGTATGCTCAGTAGGCACGACACACTGAGAGTTGATTGAGTGATGGGGTTGGCAAGCTGAAACGTTCAGTAGGCAGGAGGGGACCAAAATGGAGTATTTGCAAATCCAAACAGAAGCATTCCACACTGCACCATTTTTTGCAAGTTTAACTTGTTTCTATTATTTTCAGTAGCAACTTGTGCCAAGTTAAGAATACCATTTTTTGTGTTTTGTCTCAGCAATATTTATTTACATCCACTCAGGTGGTGCTGGTCTTTTTCCCCCTCTTTGTGAAAAGGTTTAAACTAACGGCACTAGAATGGAGCATAAATAATGCAGTAGGGTCATCAAATCAATGTTTTTTTTCCTTTCTTTTTTTTTAAATAGTTCTTCAATATGGGTCATCCCAACTCAACTATTATTTTAATAAATCATTCAGCCATAGTTTGAATTCTCCTGGGAAATAGACAGATGGAATCGCTGTTATTCTTATTACCGGGAAATATAATGCATATGAAAACACAGTCAAAATATCAGACATATGAATTTTGATTTTAAAATACCCAGGCCTACTTTGCCAAGAAAGAATAAATGGAAACAAAACTTAAAACGAGCAAACCTTTTGCCTTTTTAATTTAAGTGGGCACTCAGCTAAAGGGGTGATGATTGTGGAAATGTTTTCTTATAAGAGAGTAGAGAAAAACATTGTTATGACAGGGAAAAATGAATCAGGATAATGATTGTTTTTAGTATTGTTGCTGAGCTTTGGCATGTAAGTGGAGGCTGTTATACTTATTCTCTCATAAGGAATGACTGGAGGAAGATACTGGTGGTAATAATCATGCATAAATTACCATGTCAAGTACCTGTCTAGACTACAATCAATTCTTAGCATTTGGTTTCCTTCCTGGGTTACAGTGATTCACTGAAAGAAATGAAAAATGGCTCCAAAGCCCCATCAGTGTTTTGGCCTTTAATGCCAAAATGGTAATAATTCATCCTTGTGGTTTGTTCATATTTGCACCTAACATTTTACTGGTTCTGCTATTTGATTTAGATCTATTTTGATAAATCATGTTCAATTATCAAAAGGCTTGAGACCAGAGTTAAAGCTGTCTCATGTTGGCTCAAGCTCCACAAATCCAAGTGATATGAAGCTAAGGCTCATATCTTAACACTATGTCTTATGGCAGGTTGTGATGTCACAAGTTGTGCTTAATTACAATGTTTTCTCCAAGTTCTTACAGATTCCCTTGGTCTTGCAAACCCAAATCCCGATGTGGAGACTGAAGAATCTGGGACCAGCAAAGATTTGTTTCATTTCCTGATCCTTTATACTTGAATGAAACATCTGAACTTTACTGTATTACAAGAGGAACTAGAGATGGGAAGGTGGGGAAGGGGTATAGGGAACCGAGAAAAGCTGGGGGGCCGTCCCCATTTCCCCCCCAAACATCTCTGGGACAAAATTTAAAAAATGTGGGCAGGTCTTTTTTTTTCTAGTTACCTCCCATTTTTCTGAGCTGCCCTCCAACCATCACTCTAGACCTTCATACTTCTAAGAACAATCCTTCTACGAGTTGATCTATACCTGCTTATTCCTTATATTTCTTTGTAATTTTGTTCTTTGGCCCATGTCTTAATATCCCTGTATCAATAATCCTGCTTTGCTGTTGGACCTGTGTCATTCTTGGCATTAAATGTGGTTGTGCAAAGTCTGTACAATGGGACCCACGTAAGCTTTACTAGAGGCATCTTCCAAATAAAGGTAGAGGTGAGAAATTCTTAAGCATTATTTATTCTCAGGAATTTCAGGTGAGAGTAGAACTGACACATGAGTTCTGTGAGTACATATGAACATGAGCTGCTCCAAAAACTTTGCTCCTTCTCCCCATGAACAGGACCCCCCCAGTTTTGCAAATTAAGATGCGACTCAGTTGCATGCATATCTGTATGATAGCTGCCACACATGCTACCTTGTGAAAATGGCTTAGATCACTGTGAAGATGTTACATTGCATCTTCAGTAAGGACTTGACATGGAGAAAAAATGGTTCTCCCCATGGGGAATTTGAGTGAAATGCAACCCCTCAGGCAAGCCACATTCTATAGTTGCTGACAACGTATTGTCTAAAGCACAGTTGAAAGTGAATGTGGAAATTCCTTTTCCTTCAGCAGAAATTTTGAGTTCTGAAGGATGCCAAAAGTGTTTTGATCAGAGCTGTGTGGCGACATGAATCCAAATCCAGAAACTGACACCAAATTGGACTGATCTGGACAGATCAAACAGGGCTCCTCTGCAGTGAACCATATCCAAATACTGAAGATTTGGGGGGATACAGAGACAGCATATCCCCAGAAGTGGTTACAAACATTCCAGAGACAAAGACCTCAGTGGGCAGGTGAGAAGGGGGCGTGGCTTTATGACTGTCAGCTCTAGCTTCTAATCACAAGGAATGATCTTGACACAGTTGTCCAGTCCCTGTGCTCTGCGGTTGTGGGGAGAATGTTGAAGTAATATATTGCAGGACTGATCCAGTGCCATTCCTAATTCTCTCTTTCAGGAGTAAGGATATTAAAAGTGTTTTGAGGAAAGCTGTGAATACCTGGAAAGCCATAGCACTGGATGCTTGCATACTTGTACTCATTGTAATTTTGGTGAAATATGAGCAGAAAACAAGACATCTTCAGCTGCTTTTCCCTGGTATGAAGATGGAAGAACAACTCTGAGGCTTATTTTGTTTTCTATCTAATTGTTTATTATTATGTTCCCTAGCCTATCATTCTGAATTATTGCAGGTTTTATGTGTAAGGGTAACTCTAAGTCAAATGTTATTTTCATGCATTTTTTAAAGTTGCACCTATCCTTCTGAAAGGTTGCAGATTTCTTAACTAGTATCTAGGACTACATCTTTGTTCTGTGTGGTCACAACTATTACCTCCAAAAGACAGAGAATAATTGCATCTTCCAAAAAAAAAAAAAAAAAAAAAAAAAA